>NC_134588.1:110454485-110609485 GCF_037038515.1 Microtus pennsylvanicus | reverse complement strand
TGTGAACTATATGGGAGGCTATTGTGCACCACGGTGAAGGCAAATGATGGGCCTAGGCATGGACCTCTTCAGTCATCTTGGGATGGGGAGGGAACACAGATAGTGAGAGGAGGCTGCACGGAGGAAGGTGGCATAGAGGCCTCAGGCAGGAGCATGAAGACCCTCTGCGTGGCAACCATGATTACTCTGACCTTATTCAAGGGTCCCAAGTGTCATCAAAGGTCCTTTAAAGATGGCCTTCTGACCCTTCTTCTCCCTACGTCACTGTGCTGAGTCTCCACCACTATGTACATCTCCTTGGTCAGTCATGTTTTCAGAATTGCTTGGGTTTGGTCTGGAAAGCCTGTCACCTCCTCTGTCTACAGACGGAGTCCTTCTCATCCTTCAAGGACTAGGACAAGTGCCAAGCTCTCTGTGAGGATTTCCTCGCTCGTCCAGGCTATATGTATCTAGAGGATAGGTGACTTCTTAATTGTTTTCTGTCCAATGTTTGACAGGAAGATGTGCTCTGCACCTCCTCTTTACACAGGGGTGCCAGAGAGAAGCCATTCAGCAACAGCTCAGAACTGTGTCTACGTATCTGAGTGTGGAAGGCAGAGGATCCTGGGTCCAGGCTGCCAGTGCTGAACACATAGGATTTTGGTACCAGCTCCTGGTAAGCCAATATCACTGGGGTGCAGCTCCTACAGAAGACTTGAGTGTGATTCGGCAGGAAAAGTCACAGAGAGCAAAAACAAAACAAAAGGGAGGCCCAGGGACAACGAGTCACAAGCCACGGCTCTAGAAAGAGCAGGCTCAGATGCCTGTAGCACTTCATGAAGAGGATGGAGGGAACCTTGCCAGCTAGTCATCTGGGTGCAGATGCATCAGGAACCTTTGGCAGGAGTGTAATGAATCATTCCAGGCAGCCCAGCTTCACCTAGTTAGATCTGGCTCTAGAAGGGCCAAGGTCAGCTCAAGTCCAAATACACAGCAAATAGGGGCATACTTTTCTATGACCAGAGCCTAATCCTTCTATCCAAAACAGGAACCTAAAGTTATATTAATTACAGAACCCTCAGGTACATATGGGGTGATTAAGGAAATGGCTTGGACGAAATCTGCTTATGTACTGCAGTGAACTTCAAACAGTCAAGGGAAAAACGAGCCTAACTTTTCAGAACCACGGACAGTACCGGGCGGCCGCAGGAGAGAACCATTTTCCTTAAGGCATTACAAACTGCAGCCCCAGAGCTGTTCCTTAATCTAGTGGGAGGGGGAAGAGCATGGAGACACACCCTGTATCCTCCATTGTGGGTGCAGAGAGGAGCCCTGGTAAACTGAGGCAGCAGAGGTGTCCTAGTTAGAGTTACCTTTGCTGTGATGGAACATCATGACCAAAGCAACTTGGGGAGGAAAGGGTCTGTTCAGCTTACACTTCCACATCACTGTTCATCATGGAAGGAAGTCAGGATAGGAGCTCAAGCAGAGCAGAAACCTGGAGTGAGGAGCTGATTTAGACGCTGTAGCAAGGTGCTGCTTATGGGCTTGCTTCCCCTGGCTTGCTCAGCCTGCTTTCTTATAGAACTCAGGACACTAGCCCAAGGATAGCGCCACCCACAGTGGGCTGGACCCTCCCCCATCAATCACGAATTGAGAAAATATGTTACAGCTGAATCTTACAGAGGCATTTCCTCAATTGGGGTTCCCTTCCTCAAGATAACTCTAGCTTGTGTCAGGTTAACCTAAGACTAGCCAGCACATCCCTGCATGGGTTTCTGTCCTATGTGCATGGCTGGCACTCACCAAGGCTGGTCCCTCCCCCATCAATCACTAATTTAAAAAAAATGCCCTACAGGATGGCCTATAACCTGATATTATGGAGGCATTTTCTTAATTGAAGTTCCCTCCTCTCAGATGACTTTAGCTTGTGTTAGGTTGACATAAAACTAGCCAGCACTAGAGGGTACAGGTACATGCAAAATGAAGAGGCCCAGAGGATAACAATTTGGCAGCTGGCACCAGAGCTTACTATGGTTTAAAGTAAGCCCTCCAGGGGAGGAAGCTGGAAGGTGCCTGCTCAGTCAGGTCAAGCCAATGCTTTCAGCAAGGAGGACTCTGGATCCTTTGCCCAAATCCTGGTGAGTTCTGCCCCAGACACCTTCTTGGTGTCTTTTTAGATCTCAGAACCTGAGGCCATACAGACCATGGGAGAAATACTTTCGCTTTGGAACCCAAGCACCTGAAGAATCCCTCATGCATGGAAGATGTAGGACTGAGTGAACAAACTGTGAGGGGAGGCCACAGAGAAGGGTGGTGATGAGATGGACGAGCAATGAGCAAACGGAGGTGAATGGAGAAGGTGACAGACATCTTGGTCACAATTTCCAAGATGCAGTGGGAGTAGACTTTCTACTTTGATGACCTGCACATCATAAATTTCTCTCTGGTCACTGTACATCGTAAAACTCAAGCAGGGTAAGAACTGGTGGGGATCATGGGTATGAGACCTAGCTGCAGAGAGTTGTTGTGTATATACACACACGCAAACATCCCTCGTCTCTCTTCTTCTCCAGCACACACACACACACACCTGACACATTTGATGTTAAGCACTTCAGCAGAAGGACCCAGAGAAAATATAGTCAACAAAGGAAAAGCAAACTTTAGCAGAAAACCCCTGGCCTGAGTAGGAAACATAGCTCTGTTTTGATGGCTTTGCCACTACACAAGCGGTGTAGACACACCCAGAAAATGCATTGCTCCCTGTCTCAGGGTAGGAAGCACACTCTACTTTGACGACTTTGGCACTACACAAGCAGTGTAGACATACCCAGTAAATGCTTGCTCCCCCTCCCAGATCCTTCACCTGCACCCCACTTTGCCTTAATTAGGTATTTGATTATTCAGAGCTCTGCAATTCGCACGGGGACATCTCGAGACTCCGAAGCCAAATAAAACACTTGTGGCTGACAACCAGAGGCTACTGGAAGAGGAGAAGGTGCACAGCAGACAAGGATGTGGCGGGGGCGGGGCATGGGTGAGAGTGCAGGGCTGTGAGCTTATCTGGCTTACCCTTCCAAGCCAACTCCCTTGTTGAGGGAAGTCCGAGCAGGATCCGGGTAGGAACTGAAGTGGAGACGACCCTGGGGAATGCTGCTTGCTGGCTCCTTCTGTGGCTGGCTCAGCTACCACCCGTCTTACACAGCCCAGACCCAGTGCCCAGGGGTGTCACCACCACAGTGGGCTGGGCCCTCTCACATCAAGCATCAATCAATCACAGACATAGCTACAGATCAGTCTGATCAATTCTTCAACCGAAGTCTCCTCTGCCCAGGTGACTACATACTGTGTGACATTGACAATAAATACCAACCAGGACACCCTCTTTCATTGATGACACCGGAGAAGTGTGGGATACAGCTGAGAGATGGAGCTCCGAGGCCCAGCTTCTGCAGCCTCCCCTACCATTCATGGCTGGAACTCCTCGCTCTAAATTCATGCTCTCCATGTTCTTGTTTTCCAGAAGAACAGTAGCGCATAGCAAGATTAAAACATCAGTTCCCACAAAGCACCGAGGGGAACGCCTGGCCCACAATCAGCATGGCATGTTCGCTACAGGGAGGGTGGCGTCCAGAGTGGGGGGCCGTCACTGCCTCAGGCTGGGCAGGAAAATCAGACTCAAATGCTTTTCTTTGTAATAGCAAGTGCCACAGGCTCCAGTGGGGCAAATTCATGGCTTAGCCCTTGGGCAGCAACACGAGGCTGGGTTAGGTCAGAATGAGCTCTTGACTGCAGCAGTGGATGGAGTTCTGGATGGAAATGGATTATGGACACGGGCCTCAGACCCATGGCAATGGCCAAGCCTTCTTCTGGTTGAAGTCTGCAAGTTTAACAAGGACTGACCAGTGTGTGAGAATACCAACAACGCTACTCCCTCCTCCTGGGTGACGGAAACCTGGGACTGCTCCCTGACAGAGACCCACACCGAGACTATTTAGACCCAGCTCCTTGTGTTGTGAGTAATAAACTAGGATTCCAGGTAGCGTAGCAGGTGCCTGCCTGGTCCAGCTTTTCTCTATGTGCCTCTGCCATTTCTTCAATGGCTGTTGCTCCTGTGTCACCTGGGTCAGGCTTCCAGGACCAAGTCACACACGACGTGGAGATTAAAAAAGAGAAAGGAGTGGCATGATTCATCACTTTCCAGACGTCCTGGAGTACTGTGTGATTTCCCCAAAAGTTACCTTGCAGGTTGACCTGTCTCGCTCGTGACCTCTGACCCTCTGTGGTGTTGAATACACGTAACAATAAAAGGTGAAAGTTGTCACTCACCCCTCTTTGAACTTGCTCCAGTGTGGCCTGCCTGTCTTATTGTATGGGGAAAAGTCAGGTGAGTGTGGGAGTGTGTACTGGGGAGTGATGGGAGTGTGTACTGGGGAGTGGTGGGAGTGTGTACTGGGGAGTGGTGGGAATGTGTGGTGGGAGTGTGTACTGGGGAGTGATGGGAGTGTGTACTGGGGAGTGGTGGGAGTGTGTACTGGGGAGTGGTGGGAGTGTGTACTGGGGAGTGGTGGGAATGTGTGGTGGGAGTGTGTACTGGGGAGTGGTGGGAATGTGTGGTGGGAGTGTGTACTGGGGAGTGGTGGGAGTGTGTACTGGGGAGTGGTGGGAGTGTGTACTGGGGAGTGGTGGGAATGTGTGGTGGGAGTGTGTACTGGGGAGTGGTGGGAGTGTGTACTGGGGAGTGATGGGAGTGTGTACTGGGGAGTGGTGGGAGTGTGTACTGGGGAGTGGTGGGAGTGTGTACTGGGGAGTGGTGGGAGTGTGTACTGGGGAGTAATGAAAGTGTACTGGGGAGTGATGGGAGTGTGTACTGGGGAGTGGTGGGAATGTGTACTGGGGAGTGGTGGGAGTGTGTACTGGGGAGTGGTGGGAGTGTGTACTGGGGAGTGGTGGGAGTGTGTACTGGGGAGTGGTGGGAGTGTGTACTGGGGAGTAATGAAAGTGTACTGGGGAGTGGTGGGAGTGTGTACTGGGGAGTGGTGGGAGTGTATACTGGGGAGTAATGAAAGTGTACTGGGGAGTGGTGGGAGTGTGTACTGGGGAGTAATGAAAGTATACTGGGGAGTGGTGGGAGTGTGTACTGGGGAGTAATGAAAGTGTACTGGGGAGTGGTGGGAGTGTGTACTGGGGAGTGGTGGGAGTGTGTACTGGGGAGTGGTGGAGTGTGTACTGGGGAGTGGTGGAGTGTGTACTGGGGAGTGGTGGGAGTGTGTACTGGGGAGTGGTGGGAGTGTGTACTGGGGAGTGGTGGAGTGTGTACTGGGGAGTGGTGGGAATGTGTACTGGGGAGTGGTGGGAGTGTGTACTGGGGAGTGGTGGGAATGTGTACTGGGGAGTGATGGGAGTGTGTACTGGGGAGTGGTGGGAGTGTGTACTGGGGAGTGGTGGGAATGTGTACTGGGGAGTGATGGGAGTGTGTACTGGAGAGTGGTGGGAGTGTGTACTGGGGAGTGGTGGGAATGTGTGGCGGGAGTGTGTACTGGGGAGTGATGGGAGTGTGTACTGGGGAGTGGTGGGAGTGTGTACTGGGGAGTGGTGGGAATGTGTGGTGGGAGTGTGTACTGGGGAGTGGTGGGAATGTGTGGTGGGAGTGTGTACTGGGGAGTGGTGGGAGTGTGTACTGGGGAGTGATGGGAGTGTGTACTGGGGAGTGGTGGGAATGTGTACTGGGGAGTGGTGGGAGTGTGTACTGGGGAGTGGTGGGAGTGTGTACTGGGGAGTGGTGGGAGTGTGTACTGGGGAGTGGTGGGAGTGTGTACTGGGGAGTGGTGGGAGTGTGTTTTGAGGGTCGGGTGACTTCTGGGACAGCAGGAAGGTAAGGAATGGTAGTCAGCAGACACCATAAATTCAAAGAGGATTCTCCGACTGACTTGCAAGAGCTGCTGGCTCCTCCCAGACCTGAATCACCCAGTGTAGCAAAGGATACTAAGAGTTTGAAATGCTTACATTGCCTGCTCAGGCTTGACTGTAATCAAACCAAGTAGGCTTTCTGCTTTTGACAGAGACTGTAACAGATTCAATGGCTGTGGCAACTCTCTCCTTCAAACACCCCAAACATGACCTGGGCAGCTGCCCTACTTGTTCTGTGTCCAACTCTCCTTTTCCTTATGTGAGAGGAAGATTCTTTGGTTATCAAGACAGCCAAGAGGCAGGAGAATGTCTCTGTCTCATAAAGCATTTGCCTTGTGAGCCCAAGGACTTGAGTTCAGTCCCCAGAAACCATATAGGAAAGGCTGAGTATGATGCCATGACCTTGCAATCCCTGTACTGAGGTGGTGGGGACAGGCAGGTCTCTGAGACTCACTAGCCAGCCAGCCCAGACGAACTGCAAATTCCAGACCAATGATAGGTGCCATCCTGAAAAACAAGGTGGGCAGCACCTAAGGAAAGACCTCAGGGTTTTCTTCTACTCTCTGCATATGTGAATGTGCACAGTACATGTGCACCTGCACACACATGAACACTCACACATATGCACACACACAGATACACTTTCTCATTTCTCCATAACAATGAGATAAAGGCAATTGGATCTAAGTCAGGGAAGCCGCCAAGTGACAAGAGAATGGGACAAAGTTCTGAGTTGTCTCCACCCTGTTATTTTCTGAAACCTTATCTCTCTAGCTCACTGAAAGCATTCTAAGAACAAAAATGAGCTGAGATATGTCTGGCCTTCCCATTGCCTCCTACCCTTGACTTCCTATGAGAGATTATTTGCAGTTATAGTAATACCGTGCACACAGCTCTTCAGAGTCTATGAAATGTCATTATTCTTGGTGGAAAAGCCTTGGGTTCGTCGCTTGAGGCAGGCCTCTCTACCACCCCGTGACCAGGCAGGAAATGTTGAGGAGAGGTGTCCCCACCACAAGACACACAAACTGTGCCTTCAGCCACCGTGCCCAGTTCTTCATGGAGGCCTGCCCACTGCCCCTCTCCCTCTACCATAGCAGAGTTTCTGGTGAGTTTTAGGAAGAAAGATGAGTTCTAGAAATGCAAGGAGTAAGAGAATGTAGCAGGAAAAAAATTCACAAAAGGGGATACTTCCAGAAATGCCACAAGCTCTTTGCAAAACCTGGGTTGTATAAATGTAGATTAAATTGCCTTTTTAAGCACACATGTATAGTGTATCTGTTCAAATGCACTGTTGTCTAGGAAGGCTCAGAGAGTATTCTTAGGCAAAACTACAAAGCTGAGGTACAATTACGACCACAAACTACTACTCAAGCAAGGGAGAAAAGAGATGGATACAAATGAACCCTTCTTCCCAGCCTGGCAGAGTGTTCATCGCTATTTCTTGCTGAGGCCAGGGGCATGCCTTTCACCTTGGCCACTTCCAGTTTCCAGCCTGATGCCCACTGGTATGAGGCTGTTCATGTGACCCAAGGCCACTGTCTGATGCGGCACAGCAATCTCCAAGCACTTCCAACAGTCATCAAAGAGTTTACCAAGAGATCAGAAGAGGCCCAGGCTACCTCTGCCCTACAACCAACACTGCCTACCATGTGTGCACAGATGCATGCACACACCTGTAGGAGCATCAACCCAGCTCCTTGATAGATGTGTGACTGAAGATGGATATCCCTTACAGGAACCGCCTCCTAAATCAAATCTACCATCAGAACCAGGCAGCCCAGAGAGCAGCCAGCAGGCCTTTCAGGAGACCATGAGAAGGCTGGGAGCCATTGTTGTCTGGAAGGCAGGAGCTCAGATAAGAAAGAGGGACAGTTTGTGTACGAACTCTGGGGCTCTTCACAACTTCTGGAGTGGGCACCAGTCTCTGCCCTGGGAGGCTTCCTGTAACAGACACTCCTGCTGTGTGTGTGTGCACGTGCGTGTGCGCTCCATCACAAACAAGCCATCTGTGTCTTCATGGTTTGAGAGGGGAGAGGCTTTGGCTCCCATCTTCTTTCTAGAGAGTCTGGTATAGTCTTAGTCATTTGTGTTGTTATAACAAAAGTCATGGCCCATATCTGTAACCAGGGCGGGTGGGGCAGACACAGAAAGATCCCCAGAGTTCACTGGCCATCCAGTCCAGCTGAATCAATGACCTTCGGGTCCAGTGAGAGATATAAGCTCAAAGGATAGAATGAAAATGGTTGAGGAAGACACACACATTTAACCTCTGGCCTCCATGTGTGTAGAGATGCGTGCACACACCTGTAGGAACAACAGGTACACCACACATACACACAGAGACATGTGCATACGTACACAGACACAGTGAGGGGATAGCATATTCAGAAAACTATGCAAAGTGGACAGAAATACTCTGAGTACAATTCAGTGGAATTACATCTGAGGTAGTTGAAGCTCTCAGCTCACAGGCGTTAGGCTATAGCATAGTGGGAAGCTTTCAAGGGCTATGCCTGCCTTGTCTGTTCACTGGACACATGACTTCTGGAGTCCCGAGGAAGCTCTTCTACCCTCAGCCTTCCATATCCATCTGTCACCGTGCCCAAAGTCCCATTTTCACTTCTTTGATCTGGATTTTAATGGAAATCACCGGCACGGTTGGATATGCCTAGATCACTATGGGGGTGAGCCACAGTAGCTGTGGGCATTTACCATGGCATGCTGGAGATGGGGGCATGGATCCGATGCTGGCTTCTGAGGAAGTTGGCCTGGGAGGGCTGTGAAGACGGCTGGGTAGAGAGGAGGGCACGCCTTAGGCATTTTCCCATGGAAAGGTCCCGTCACAGATTCTTCTGCCTATAGTTTCCAATACACCAATGCCTGCAGCACTTCACTGATCCCTTCCTTACATGTTAGAAGCCACACTCAGCGCCCCTGGGTAGACCAAGGGCTCAGTCCAGGGTTCTAGCAGGCAAAGTCAGGAGATTTGCAAACCAAATTACAGACTTCAAAGCCCAAGTTCCCATGCTTATCTTCACTGCATTGCACCCGAATCTAAAGGGTTAAATCCAATTAACTCATAGGGCAGATGAATTAGGGGAGTGTGGGGGCTGGTTACACAAAAGGATTTCCCACAGAACCTTTGAATAGGATGCGTTTTCTCTTGCAGCCCCAACTGCTCCAAACAGAACCCACCTTAGGGCCTCAGCAGCAGCTCTCTTCTTTGGGGGTGACATGATGTTTGATCTCACTTCTGGAGTCCTCTCCCACAATGTCCCAGAGGAGACAGGCAGTAAGAGGGGGGTCACAGAGCCCCTCTTCCTTCTAGCCTCCCATTCTCTCCTAGTCCAGTCTGCATTCCACTCCATAAAGCATACAATTTTGAACTAACATAACTCACCCCCCAAAAAAACCTTTGGGGTAACAGAGGCCAGGCCCCTTCCAATGGCTCAGCCTCCTTTCCTCCAAGCCTCGTGTCCTAATGCCTGCACTGTCATATCCCAGTGAGGAGCAAGGGGAGAGGAAGGCTGATTCCAGAGTCATTTAGCACATAGTTTTCAGAGTGGGCTTTTAATCCTGAGTGTGCATTGCTGCCCTTTGTGTAAACAAAGGACTATCTATTATTTGTGTACTGTCTAGTCTTTGGCATTTAATATTAATGCTGTCTAATTGACTGAGTAGACAAACATCTATTCTTGCCTCTCACAACCCAGACTTTGACCTTTTCCTTATCCACAGTTTTTCATCAGATGACCACACCAGGCCTCATTACTTGAAATATCTTCAACATACTGGTGGCTCCCAAAAATTAAAGCCAGCTGGATCTCCATTTTTGTTTCTGAATCTCAGCTCTTAATCTACATGTGTCTTCCACGTTGTCTATTGCACATCTACGAACCTGATTGTCTCAAAGTCTCGACCAACTCATAAACAGGTCCATGATTCCAACAGTCCCTGCTCAGACACCCACAGCCTGCCTTTTGCACTTTTCTGTAAAGGCTAGAGCTGCTGGCCTAGGATTTGTTGCTACCGCTTGCTCCTAACTGACCTCATGGGTCCAGTATTGTCCTACTCCGCTCTCGACAGAGCTGACAATGGATCATTCCAAGACAGACTACACCAGTCCTCACTACAGAGGTACCCTGCCTCAGGGTAAGAGGCATCGTCTACACTGTTCTTCCTCCCATGTTACTTCTAGACTTGGCCACTGTATAAGGCATCTGCCTCCAGTAACAGCCAAACTCGGCTCCAGATCACACGGCTTTCTTTCTTGCCTTTAAGAGGCCATAGATGGCTGTGCAGTGTCCAAAGAGATGCTGCCAACTTGTCAGGCCCCGACTGTACCACAGGCCTTCTCTGCTGGGCTGGCCCTGTACTGTTGCTGACATGACCGGGCTTGTTATCACAGGGCAGAGACAAGTGGGGTCAGAGACAGGGATGCGCTGATAAATCTCATTAGTTGCCTGGCGCGAGTGCCCAGTTCTAAGTAAAAACACTTGTAATTTTATTCTGAAATGGGCCAGAAGGCTTGAGCCAACAAGAATTTCAGGCTAAAAAACACTGCAAGCTTGGGAGCGACCGCCACAGAAGGACGCAGAATGGGTCAGCACCCTGGACAGCAACCTCCAAGTCCTGAGGAGGCTGATCCTGTCATAGAGATGGGCACACCACTCCAGGGAGTCAGACCCATGAATACAGGGGAATAGAGGTGGGGAAGAGGCCATGCTGTTTCATCTTAGATTCTGTCTTAAAAGGGCATCTCTAGATACCAGCAAGAAAAGAAAACAAACAAGTCAATAAGTGGATGCTTAATCCACAGGAACTTCAGAGATTTAGGGTTGTCGCAGGGACAGCCTCTGACTTGAGTGCTTCCTGGAAAAGTCATGCCTACCCAGAGACTGGAGGACGGGACCACAGATGCTACATACATGCTCATAAAGCAAGAATAACAGAGAGACAGAAGACAGACTGCTGACAGTCTGACCCTGCAGCCCCATGTTGGCCAATATTCCTAACATACCAGGAAAAAAACATCTTTAAAAAGAAACGCTACCCAGCTTTCTTTACAGACTCAGAACCCACTCACTGAAAAGTTCTTTTCAATCCCACTACATTAATTAAATAAATGGACTTTTAACTTCTGTGACTATATTTAGACCCCGTGGAACACTTGCCGTGATATGAGGCTTCTATGTTCAGTGCTGGGTCTGCCTGTCTGAGTACTTGATGCTGTGGGTTAATTTTCCTCTTCCATGCCTAGACTCTCAGTCCTATGCTCTGAAGAATCTGAGCCCTCTTGGAGGACTTTGGAATGTTATCTGCGGCGGCAGCCGATGCCCTTCCCACGCCCTCTATTATTTACCTGCTGGGGTTTCATTTGCTGGTTACAATCATTGCCTTCTCTTTCCCTTTATCCCTGCTTCAGAAAAGCTGTCAGTTTAAAATTGATGATTAAAAAATATTTTCCTTTATTAAAAAAGCCTTTGGCAGGAACACCCAAGCTTGGGAAAGCAAAAAGGAATTCAAAGTTAATGGGGAGCTAAAAGGAAGGAGTGTGGACATCTTTGCAACAATTGCATGGGAGAGAATTGCAGATAACCAGGCAAAATAAGTGCCAGGGGTAGAAATGAGAAGGAAGTCTGTCTCCAAACCAACATGGAAAACATTGCCCCCTCTAGGCATTCCGACCAGAGAGACCAAGGTGCCTGCTTGGACCTCTGTTCTAGTTTCATTTTGCTGGGATAAAATGTTTTAACCAAAAGCAAAGTTGAGGAAGAAAGGGTTCCTTTGGTTTACACCTTCCAGGTCACAATCCATCACTGAGAGAAAGTCAGGGCAGGAGGCACGGAAGAGCTCTGCTTACTAAACCACTTTCTGGTTTGCTGTCAGCCAGCTGTTTTACATAGCCTAGGACCCCAAGCCTAGGGATGTCACCACCCACAGTGGGCTTGGCCCTCCTACATCGTCATCAAGATGATCTCTCACAGACATGGCCATGGGTTAACCTAGGCAATTCCACAAGACTCCCTCGGATAACTCTAGGCTATGTCAAGTTAACAGCAGACACTAGTCAGGGCATCTAACTAATCTAAAAGTCTCACGAGTTTTAAAGGACCAGTTTCTGCCTGTGCGGAACAAATGCATCTATTCTATCCCCGATTCTGAGGGACAGTAGCTGGGGTTATTCAAATGGCTGGGGAAGGGGAAAGTGTTGGCTTCTGAATCCCGTGACCACAGACGCTGGGCAATGAAGGCAAGAAAGTAAGGCCACCTTGTAAACCTCTTGCTCATTTCAGCTTATGTTCATACGGAGCTTACCAAGAGAGATGAAGGAACTCCTTTTAAGAAACTGAAACACTCTGGTAAACAGTAGACTCCACGCACATGGCCCCAAAACATCCCCAAAGACAAGAGGAAGGCAGGAGGACCAAAGCTAAGAGTTTGCCTTTGGCAGTTCCAGCCCTCAGTCCTTCCCTGTGTACGATGGAGGACAAAGGTGTGAGGGAGGGGCGGTACAACACTTTCAACCGATAGGCAATCAGAAGACAAACTGAAGCTGTCAGTTCCCAACCCAGGAGTCTTTTGGAGATGGGTTTTGCTGTTTCCTGGGCTGCCATTGAACGCATCTCAAGACATCCTACCTTGGCCTTTCCAAGTTGCTGGGATGGTAGGTATCTGCTACAGTGCCCTTTTATCCTGGAAATTCTGATTTCCAGCTGCAATTGAGCAGCGCTGCAGAGGCGCAGTTTTAAGGGGGGTAGAGATAGAGGCATGGATGGGAGGCCCTTGCGGAAAGCTCTGAACTACAGAACGCGTATCTCTGTGCAGGGTCTACCACTGCTGTTGGTGACAACAGTGGACAGATCTCCATTCCACAGGTGCCCAGGCTCCTCCCAGCCCTGCTATGAGGCTCTGCATTGCTCATGTAAAGGGAGCATGGGGTGGATGCTGAAGGACTCCACAGAACCACATAGGGAATGCCGAGAAGAACAGTTAGATGAAAGGCCGCACAGTGGATGGGGTTCCTGGCAGGAAAATCTTGCTGAGTTTTCCCGAAACAAATTGATTAAAGATAGTGTTCTCAGGAGTCCTGGGAGGGAGACAGTGGGAGGAGCCGCCAGGGCTGAGTCAGGATGTCACCTGCTGGAGCTGAGGACAACAAGTGATGGCAGCACAAGCAGAGGCCTTCCCAGAAACACTAGGTCATGCGAAGGCCAAGAAAACAAAAGCGAGAACAAAAGGACAAGGACCAGACCTAGCCACCACAGATTCTGAAGGAATTCTTTTATTTCTGGGAATATGACTGTAAAGAATTCTACTGTGTTTCTGGGAGTTTGGGTAGAATCAATCTCAGCCAAGGGGACTGTTTGCTCAAGGTTACCTTGACCACAGAGTAGTGGCTTACCCCGGAAGGGTCCCCACAGCTCCACATGCTGTGGTCCAGGCTCTTGCTGCGAGCTCCGGACCATGGCGTCTGTGTCTCTGTGCAGGGTCTACCTCTGCTCTTGGGTATGGTTCCCCATCTCTTCCTCTGTGAGTCCCCAGGAGGGACACGTGGGATCACATCTGATACCACATAGGACTGCAATGTTCATAGGTTACAGTTTCCTCTGGGCTGCAAGAAGAGACACACAGACAAGGTACCTCTCCGTTTCTCTCAGCATGGGGCTGGACAAAGGAAATTCTGGTTAGATGGGGATGAAACTTGAGTGACAACATGTGGTTTGGGTCTGAGCCAGCTGTCCCAGGAACATTCATAGCAATACTATAAATGAAAAATGTCCATATTATGTTCACAAGGCCTGGGCCTCCCAGCCCAGTTGCTTTTGGACAAGAACTCAAGGAAAAGTTGTCAGGAAGTCGGATGATGGAGAGCCTGACACAAAGCAAAAGGGAGGTGGTGAGGTACAAGTTGTAAAATAAGATGGGAAAGGCTCAGTTCATGATATATGTGTTTATGCACACATATGCATTTGAGTGGGTGTGCAAATGTATGTGCATGCACATGTGTGGGTTTCTATGTGTGCACAAAAATGCTTCAGGTGTGCAGAACACTAACTACAAAAAAGGGCTTTGGAGTATTGTCAGCTACAGCATTTATAGTTCCCGAAAATGCATTCCAGCAGGAAGGGAACAAAAGAAAAGGTGAAGATGAAAAGCACTGGGGAGAGAGGAGGAGGCACAGAGCAGGTCCTTTGTAAAGGTCTCCTGTGCCAAAGTAAACAGTCCGCTTCACAAAAGACAGGAGAACAGCCATCTTTGGGCCAAAGCAGGGGGCCCAGGGAGTAGAGGGGGGAGGCAGAGAGAGGTCCTCGGTGTCCTCCCAGCCACTCAGAGTTATTAAACAAACACTCAAGATGGGCAGAGTGGCCTGGAACAGGCTTTGGGGCAGACTCAGGACCAGAGCCAGAGAAGCTTTCCTAGGAGACTAGGTGGCCTCTCTGAGACTTATGGGGCAGGTCTTGTTTAGCTCTTCCGTTCAGGGAGAGAGAAGCACTCCCAGAAACACACAACCTGGTTAAGCCAAGAATTCTGCAACCCTGCTGGCCTGCATAGGCCTGGCACCTTGGGGTGGTTGGTGATAGCCAGAGCCCTCCAGGAAGCCAGGCTGCTGGTGTGAGACTGTGGAATGTGGCTGTCCCACCTAGGACAGGACTGGGGCAGACGCAGCCTCTGCTTTACTGTTGCGAGTGGGATCGTGAATGCCCCTCAGAGTGCCCAGCTGACAGCACTGCTCAGCGGTGCTGGAGTCGTTGGAAGGTGGGACCTAGTGGAGGAAGGTCACTGAGTGAATGTCCTCCAGGCCAGTCACCACAACATAAGCAGCTTTCTCTGCTTCAAGCTCCCTGCTAAGGTGTCAGAGCTAGGGGCCCAAATGATCTCAGACTGAAAGCAGAGTGAGATCAGCCAGTCCTGTTTATGGACTGACTTAGTTCATATGATTTCTCCTAGCATAGAAGCTGTCCAGTATACCTACTGGTTAAATAGTTGAGCAGCCACGAGACACTTTATAGCAGAAGCAGCTTTGGGGCTAAAAGTGGTCTTATTCATTTGTCTCCCAAAGGCTAGGCTCATGTTCAGAGTCAACCCCATATCCCACCACCCTCAGACCCTAAGAGTTGGATTTTTACTATCTAGGTACCTAGTTGGCTGAGTCTGTGGACCCCCACTTCTTGCCACAGGAGGGGCTGCACCCAGCTTTACTTTCCAGGAGCTCAGTAGTATGGATGGTTCACATCTCAGGGGCCATGCAGCAGGCTGTCCCAGATCCTACTATAAGGATCTGGGACCCCAGATCGGTCCTACCCAACAGCCTTTCTACACTCCTAGCAGCTTGTTCTCCCGCTTGCCTTCTAGGGGGAGTGGATGGGCAGTGGATGGGGGTGGATGTTCTCCACAAGCGTTCAGATCTAGAATGTAGGCAGCTACAGTTCTATGTGAAACAATGAGAAGTCTTGAGGACCCACGACTCTCTTCTGTTTGACTCTCAGCCTGGGCAAGGTCACTCCATAACCCGGAGGTCATTGTAGAATCTGTCCCAAAGTAAAGGCCGTGGTTCTCAAGGCTTAGCAGGCACCAGAGCCACCACAGCTCCAGCAAAACACAGCTACGATGTCTCATCCTAACCCCAAGATGCTAGCTCAACAAGCCTAGGATGGAGGCCAGAATGTGTTTCTTTTTAAACCAAGGACCACACATGAAGAACCAAGCCTGGTAGCTGAGAAGCAGAGAGCAGACCCTGCCAGCAGTGTACTAATTTATGGAGTCAGAGCAGGCTACAAATTGCTCTGAGAAGAAACTATTAAATAATGTACATGAAGAATAGTAAAATGTTTAAGCACCATGCACGAAGAAAGGAGTACAATGGATAAAAACTGATGGGGAACTAACTTGGGTCAGGAACAGGAGAGCTGAGGAAGGGCTGAGTAAATGATTTAGGGTAACTTCCAATCTTTTGGCTTTTCTAGAATAGCCAGGATTTAAATAGTCTTGATTTTTTTTTGAGCCTGGAAATTCCAGTATTTTAGCATCTTAAACTACATTTCCAGATGGCCTCTTGTTCCAAAAGTAGCTAAAAAGATCTTTGACCATGCACGAAGAACTAAGAAATGGTGGTCACCAGACCTGAAAGACTATCAGTCTGGGACAATGAGATGCCGAGTAGGTAGTATGAGTTAGCAGTGTGTATGGGGGTCTCTCCACCTTCGTTTTGCTCTAGAAACACACCCAGGTAAGTGCCTGAACACCTCTGGGGCATTTCTGCCCATGCCCACCCTGCCTCCCTCCTAGCAGAGCTGGGGCTGCCTGAGTCAGCGCCCAGATGCTTCCATTCTAGAAGGATTTTCAAGCAGGCTCTGGGAACAGAGGCACAGCGCAGCAGGAAACCCACGGTGCACATGTGACCTAAAACCCTTTTCTGGGAGGCAGTCCAGCATGGGCAGAGTGACGGCAAATGAAGGGGGAAGGAGAGCCAGAAGAGGCACAGAGAAAGAAGGCAGGTGTGCCCGTTCTGCACAGTACCACACCCTGGGGGCTAATCAGTGCTGTTGCTGATGGACAACAGTGCCCGGATTGTGGCCTTGGGGGCTGTCATGGTTCTCAGCTCCAGGGGCCCCTCCTTCAGACCTCCTGGTTCCATTCAAACTGCACCTGTTGGGGCTGCACACACACACACACACACACACATACACACACACACACACACCTTGCTGCACTGGGCTTTGTGGCAAGGCTCAGAATGTACTTTCCACAAAGGCGAATTTAACAATGTGCACTCCCCCTGGTTGTTCTTATTTCACCCTCCTGACAGCTATAAAAGAGAAGAAGAAATGTGGCCTCTCTCCTTTTGAATGAGGAAACCCAGGCTCTGGAGGTGTGGTCTGCTCAGGGTCATACAATGGCAGAATGATCCCACGGCAACAATGCCTTCAAATGCAACCCTCTTTTGAACCATCTGTGTGCCCTTGAAGACACCAATGCCAGTTTTCATACTCGGGCCCCTCACTGGGGTGCCAGGGGGCTACAGTTTCATACTGTAAACTATGGACCATAGTTTTTAGGTCCCAGGCAGAAGGCACAGCAATAAGACTTCCTGCAGAAGCAGACAGAGAAAGGATGCGTGTGGGCTCTGCATGGCTCTGGGGTCTCCTGAATCAGGAGAGCAGATGGACCACAGGGACGCTAAGGAAGTGTGAAAGGCTTCTCTGAGAACCAAAGCGAGCTCTGGAGAAGCAAGGGACAAGGTGGGGGCTGAGTTTTAAATAGAGGGTTGCCTTTATCTACCCGAGGAGAACTGCCCAGCTCTTTTTATCAAATGTATTTATGCTATAGAGTTCTATGCAGCCTCCTCCCCAGGTATTCAGGAGAGCTGGAAAGAGATGGGACTACCTGCTGCTGGGTTACATGTGCTCTGGCTGCCCCTGCAGCAGCTGGATCAGGAAGTGGGGAATCGGCACGGGGCATATGATCTAGACCTCAGAGCTTCCCTTTCATTCTAGTTTATAAGTAGGAGTTAAGAAAGGCAAGGAAAAAAGGCACTTAAGGGCAAAGTGTTTTAAATCATCACCCCGTGGGTCAGTACTTAGCGAAGAACAGGGCTGTCATGTGCCCCTGTGATGTGGGAGTGAGTTCTTATTAATAAAGAAACTGCCTAGGCCCATTTGATAGGCCAACCCTTAGGTGGGTGGAGTAAACAGAACAGGATACTGGGAGAAAAAAGCTGAGTGAGTGGGTCGCCATGATTCTCCCACTACAGACAGACGCAGGTTAAGATCTTTCCTGGTAAGCCACCTCGTGGGCTACACAGATTATTAGAAATGGGCTAGTCCAGGTGCGAGAGTTAGCCGAGAAAAGGCTGGAACTAATGGGCCAGGCAATGTTTAAAAGAATACCGTTTCCGTGTAATTATTTCGGGGTAAAGCTAGCCCGGTTGCGGAACGCTCATCACTACACCCCTGTGTTTACCGGGGGATCTAAGGAGCAGCTTCATAAACCGTGACGACTAGGAGACAAGATGAAGTCACGAGGAACACACACGGCTCATCCCTGTCTTCACGTGGAAGTGAGCACAGCACCCACTGGAAATCTACTTCACGTTTTGCAAAGGGCCCTTCTACTGTCCTTTATCCACGATTGACACGTGTCCATGAGAGTGTGCCGTGACACCTACAGTGCAGGGTTTTCCCAATTCCGATTGCACCGTCCCACCAACTGGTTTATACTTGTAAAACAAGATGTAACCATCCTGGTAAAGGAACCACACAGTTGCCCAACTGTGCCCAGGGGCATCATCAAAAGGAAACTACATGCATGTCACCTGCTGCCAAAACACTTCTTGAGCAAGGAGCAGTCAACTTTGCACTAGTGTGTGCACTTGGTGCGAGGGCTGTGTCAGGCCCTAAAGCCTTGTGCATTGGCCTCCCGCTCGTCCTGTGGTTGTTTTTGCTCTTTAGGGGGCGCAGCTTTGAGGTGAGGCCAGGTCTTGAGGTGGCTTCAATCATGTAGGAGATACAGGTAGCCAATAGGGAGCCAACAGGAATCCCCTCTGCCTAGGGAATCCCAGACGGGAATGGGTGGGATGGAGGGGGCATTCTAAGCTCCATTAAGCCACAAGCACCTCTTCATGCCTGGCATCAGCCATCAGAAAACAACTGTACATCTCATAGCCAAGTAGCTTCAGAGACCGAGAAAGAAACCCCACTCCACGGAGCAGTCACAGGTCTGCACGTGACACAGGGCTGCACGAGGAAGGGAAACTTACTACTTGGGAACAGCAATAAAAGAACCAACCAAGGGAGAGTGTTGTGGTAGAATGTGAGTTACACAATCCTAACAAGAACCTTGCCTGAGCATGCTGCTCCATGGAGGGGATCAGCCAAGGCCAACCTGCTACTCCTTCCCCCAGAGAGACTCTATTCTTCCTGACAAGGATTCACTCACTGCCTGGGCCTGGACTCGCCTTTTGGCCACCTGTCGATCCTCTTTGGCTGGGTGTCTTAGCCTGTGATCCCCCAAACTTCCTGCATTAGCTCACTTGAACCACTTCCTGGCTTCATTCAGAGCCCCAGACCTGAATTCTTCACATTGGTCACAACTGGCCTGCCCTAACTGTTCCTGCTGCCCAGACTTTCAGTGTCTCCTGCTCATGGCTCCCACCCATGTCTCTGCTCCTTGCTTTGTCCCAGTTTAATTCTCCCTTTGTCCATCAAATATGGTAGCCAGGTCTGGCCTTGCCATGGAGACTCAGCCCTTGGAACCTTGTGGTCTTTTGTCTCCACAAATGCCACGAGAGTCCACGCCAGCCCTTCATAAGAACCCAGACAAGACAAAGATTCAGTTCCTCCTCAGAGCTCTAAAATGTGTATGGGCCTTGTGTTTATAAACACACTTTGGATAAGACACTTTTATGTTTTATTTCCTCAATAGTGTTTCTTTCCTATAAGGCAGCAATATGTGGTCATCAATTTCTGTATCCACACCCCAGTTCTGTATCCCAGGTCCCCTTCCATCAGCCCAGCCATCACCCGTGTGACTGCAGCAAGGTGGGCAGGCCTGTGTGTCCTTATTCAGGGCCTTGACGCCCCCTCATCAACACAGACATGGGGAGCTGCTTCCATCCCAGTTATTGCTGTTGACTGACTATTGTCTGTCCATCTCGTGCGCAAGCACTGACTGACCACTGTCTGTCCATCTCATGTGCAAGCACTGACTGACCACCGTCTGTCCATCTCGTGTGCAAGCACTGACTGACCACTGTCTGTCCATCTCATGTGCAAGCACTGACTGACCACCGTCTGTCCATCTCATGCGCAAGCACTGACTGACCACTGTCTGTCCATCTCATGCGCTAGCACTGACTGACCACTGTCTGTCCATCTCGTGGCAAGCAAGCATTGACTGACCACTGCCTGTCCATCTTCTGAGCAAGCACTGACTGACCACTGTCTGTCCATCTCGTGTGCAAGCATTGACTGACTACTGTCTGTCCATCTCGTGTGTAAGCATTGACTGACCACTGTCTGTCCATCTCATGTGCAAGCATAGCAGATCCCAGCTCAGCTGCTCAGGGGAGGCAACAAGAGTCTGAATTTTTGCAAGCGCTCAGGGGTGTGGTGCTGCTGCTGTGTGGATTGGCCCTCTGAGGGTCCCCTATGTGTGGAGGACCTGCAGGTGCAGGCAGAGGAGAGGACTTTCCCAGGCCACGGGTGACTGGCTTGGATCCTTCAGGAGGCACAGGAGGAGGTCTACAGGGTCTGTGGGCTGCGAGGCCTTTTCCTACCCTGCCACTGAGGTCCTGAGTGCGACCTCATGTAGGGAGCTCCCTGGGTGTTGCTGGTCCTAGATCAGAAAGGCCAGGTATAGCTGAGACCCAGCTCCATTTAAAACCCAGCAATGCAAGTCTTGACAAGATTGTTTGGGGCATGGGAGGTGCTGGTAGTAAAATGAGACCTAGTTTTGGTTCTGCTGGAAACAGAGCCCAGACCAGGCTTAGGGATTTAACCTTCCTCCCAAATCTTTAGTTTCATAAGCCAAGTCACAGGAGCGGATCATGGTCTTTCAGCTGTATTTTAAAATCTGTTGAGCTGTAGGTGGAATCTTATTTTGGCTGGGCTGGGATTTAGGGGAATCAGAGGACAAAGAGAGGAATTGCAAGTCAAGCAGGGACAGGTGTGGAGAGGATGCCAAGTTGTCAAGGCTCAGAGACCTCCCTCAGGGGCCACTCTTCTGTGGCGCTCGGATTTTCTGCTCCCTGGAGCAGATGGGATAGGAAGATTACTAGCATGGAGGGCTGGTGAGGACCTAAGAGCTCATTTGACTTTACCGTTTCCTAAGTAACAAGGTTCAGTTCAGAACTTGTTCTCGGGGCAGACTCAAGCAGACCCCCACGCCAACCCATAATTCAGGACAATAGGTGCTTAGTGGAAGTGACCCTGCTTAATGCCACAGTGGAGACTTCCTCCTCCCTGAGGAAGAGCAAGAGCAAACGTGGGCCAGGGGGAATCTCCTGGGCAGAGCTTTCCGGAAGATGCATCTTTAGGAAAGGGTGTGAGCAAGAAAGATAAGTAGAGTTGGTGCTGGACTGGGCAGTGGAGGGGGGGGCGTGTCATATGCAGAAGTAAGTGCCTGCCACAGCCCAGTAGGTGGGGTACAAAGCCACTTTCAATTGCAGTTGGAAATAGAAGTTTACAAGCCATCTCGGGGTCTGGACCTTATTCAAAAACTGTCAGGAATTATCAAAAAGTTCAGAACAAGAAAAGCATACAGAGCTGGAAAGCCAGACATAGGTTGGGAAATGAAGGCATGGTTACAATCCCTGTGTCTTAGCACACTCGCCACCCCTATTAGCAGGAAGCTGTGGCTACTGCCCAGCTCAGGCCAGCACCTGAGATGCCCAAGCCCTTGGTACTCTGTGAATTACTCTTTCAAGCAGATGGTTCCTCTGGGTAGCAAGGAGACACCACTCATGAGAAGCCTGAGAAAAATTATATTTTACTCTGAGAGTTAAAGAAACTAGTGATTGACCCAAATGCTTAGACCCCATTCCAAAACCTATTAAGACAAAGATGCAGCTTACACAAGAATACTGTTTGAAAGAAGGAAACTTTCTGTTCTGGGCTTGAGGCCCTTAGAGAGGACTGGGAGGGGCAGAAGAAAGGGGAGGAATATGGGAAGAGAAAGGAGAGGAACAGAAAAAAAGAAGGCAGAGGTGAAACGGGGTGGGGTTATGGATTACATTGTGTGTTCCTAAATATATTTCCAAGGCCTAAATCTGTGACCTATGCAGATAAGGGGTCCTTGCAAATGTAACCCCTCCAGAGATCTCAGGATGGACCCTTCTTGGGTTCAGAGGAGGCCTGCTTCCAAAGACTGATGTCCTTATAGGAAAAGGAGAGGGAGATTGTCCACACTGACAAGGGGATGAAGGGCATCTGAATATTGACAGAGACCATGGCCAGACTTCCACAAGTCAGCCACAGGCAGTAGCCACCAAAGGCTGGTAGGGGCTTCCCCTATAGACCCGGAAGAAGTGCAGCCTCACAGATTTAGATTCCCAACCTACGGACTCCAGAGCTGTGAGATTAAAAAAAAAAATCCTTGCTGTTTGAAGCCAGCGGGCTATCACAAACACTGGTACCTTAGGGGATTCCTGTGGGACTGGATGTTAGGTCCAAGAGCATCACTTCCTAGACTCTTCCTTCCCTTGACTGCTCCCTGTGAATCCTAGGGAATGCAGGGTGCACACAAACTCTAGAAGAACCACGCAAAGCAACTGGAAACGAGGGGAGTAACTGTGACTCAAGGTCCAGATGCCACTGCCAGCCCAGAACCAGGCTGCCCCATGGGCTGCCCTTGGCCACAGTAAAAGTGAAGCAATGTCCTGCCATGAACACTTTGTCTGAGTCATGTGTTCAGATGCGCATGGCTTCCACTCTATCAGCAGCGAGGCGCGCATGGTTCCCACTCTATCAGCAGCGAGGCACACGTGGCTTCCACCCTATCAGCAGTTTGGTAGGCATGGCTCCCACCCTATCAGCAGTTAGGTAGGCATGGCTCCCACCCTATCAGCAGTTAGGTAGGCATGGCTCCCACCCTATCAGCAGTGAGGTGCACGTAGCTCCCACCCTATCAGCAGTGAGGTGCACATGGCTCCCACCCTATCAGCAGCCAGGCACACATGGCTTGCACCCTATCAGCAGTGAGGCATGTATTGTCAACTCAGTCAAGGCCTCAGGATTTTAAGTGTCCCACGGTCAATGCTGGGAGGTTGTAGACATGAGTTATTTTTAAATCCCTTGAAGGATCCCTGGCTTAAGAGACCCTGGCCCTCAAGGGCCTCATATTCATTTTCTATTCTTCTCAACACCCTCTCTTGCTCAGTCCATTTTAAATATGAAGGATTTTTTTCCCACAAAAGCCAATAGTCTTGACAGGAACATTTAGTTTCCATGAAGCACATGTCCACAAATTGCTAATCACTGCATGGTGCTTTGCCAATCCTCACCTCTCCCCTAAAGAAGGAACAAAGCTTCCCTGGTCAAGCAGAGCTGATTTCACAACACTAATGATTAGCAGGGGTAGGACACACTTGGGGAACTGGCAGAGAGCAGGTGCTGGATGTGTCCTCGACTCTCTTCTCCCTAGTGCAGCTTCTGGGATGAGCCATTTTAGGGAAACATACACTCAGATACGCCCACCACCAGTGTCAGAACAACCAGCACCAGAGCCGCCATTACTGCCCACAGAGAGGTCAGGGCACCTGGGTAGCAAGCAATCTTCAAGTCATGGATATGTGGGGTGTACACACATGCAGGTGCAGGCAGGGGCCAGCTCTGCAGAGGGAGGCAGCAGTGGCCAGAGCCCATGCGATGGCAGCAGGGATGCTTCCTAGACCCTACCATACTATGACTCCTGTGCACCAAGAATAGTCTTCTGCAGTGACAGGGAGGGCAGGAAGAAGCCCAGATGCATGGGACAGAAGACAGCTCTGCCGGCAGGGTCTCTGGGGTGGTGGAAATGATTGCTGGTGGACTCCAGGGAGCTCTGCTGCCCATGGCTGCAGATAATTGGGCCCTGCCTCTAGCACTCATCAACAGGCTTGGAGCTGAACACATTCCTGTTCAGGTTCCAACCTGAGCGAAATGTCAGTGAGGAATTAGGAAGTGCTTAACACAAAGCCTGGGATGAAGATGCTGGCCGTGCTCCAGCGGCCTCCGCCTATGGTTCAGCAGCCAAACCAAACTGCTCCACTGCTGTGCTCATATAGCCAGGAGGGGGAGGATGGGGAAAACCTGGATTTGGCATACAAGTCCTTCTTCTTGCCCAGCTCACACTCTGGGGTTTGCAAAGGCGTCTGACTCCCTGGGCAAGGAGTTAGGCTGTGCCAAACAGGCACAGCTTCTGCTCCTCCAAAAACAACATGTGCAAACCCACTCACATCCCCAAACCTCCCAGGCATAGGCATCTCTGCTTTTATCTCTCAAGCCTCCCCTGCTTCCTAGGACAGGTTTTCCCCAGGCTCCACCATTTCTGAAGGAACTGTTCTGAGTACTCCCCACTGCCAACTGAATCAAACCGAGGAGTGGCCCCCAGCACTGGCTGAGCTGCTCACCATTGTTACATAGCTTCTTTTATGAGCTCAAGTTCAGGTAAGTTCCTCAAACTGCTGGAATTAGGACCTCAGGGAAGGAAAGGGCTGCCAGGGCACTGCATGGTGCCTGCGAGCTGTGGGCCAGAGCACTTCTCTCTGTTGAGAGTTCCAACATCCTGTTTCCCATGTCCTCCCACCTCCACCATCTGCCGTAGGGTTTGTCCCAAGCCTGCCGAAGCCTCTCTGCCTGCATATGGTGAGGCAAACCCAACACTTCACCCAGATAGGCCCAGAGGGCTCCTAGAGTGCAATACCACACATCACCAATAGGAGGTATCAGGTGTGGGCTGTGAAGTGCAGGATTTTAGATCCTATAATAACATGACCAGGTGACCTCTTTCAAAACTCTGTACTCCATAAACCACCCTATCTGGTTTGGGCAATTGCAAGAAGTCTGCTTGGAAGTACAATTGTGCACAGAAGCAACTAGATCTCCAAGGACTAAGGCACAATCCTCAGCACGCTGCCTGAAGCAAGGGGCATTTTAAAACTTAAACCTGTCGTGCAGGATAGGCTGGCTCTCATTACTATGCACAGCCCAGGAAGAGTTATACGTATGAAAAGGCCTAGGAAGCAAAGGTTTGGGAGCTGCTGGGTTGCTATAATATTGCCATGTGCTGTGGGAATTAGAGAGGATGGGCGATGGACTCACTCAGCCCCCGGCAGAATCATTTCCCCATCCATACTGACACTAGTTCTACAAGGGCAATAGCTAGCCCTGAAGGATGTCCTGCCCTAAGAGCCTGAGCAGCTCCCATGGAATCTTCAGGCAACTTCTCCTTAGGAAAAAGCAGACAGGGAAAGACCTAGAAATGCATCTGGGATTTGGGAAACTAACCAGAGGTTTCCCTCTGCCAACTTTCTTGTTGAGTTCTTAGCACTTAGCAAATCAAACTTATTGCTCTCACTCAGCACATCTGGACAAATACATGATCATCAACCACAATCACTCAAGCAGCTACCTTGTTAGCCTCCGTGAAGTTCAGGCATACCTGGAAGGGTGCAGGGTTTTCTCTGGTGGTAAACTGACGCCTCTCATCAATGCCCACCTAGAGCTTTTCCTAACTCCTCCTCTGGTTCACTGTCATCACGCTCCTTGTTTAAAGCCTTGGTCCCAGTCCTGGCAAGGCTCTCTGGCCTCGACTTGAGTCTTCAGGGCTGTTTCAAGCTGTGCATGTCCACTTAGGCTAGTATCTGGCTGCAAGCTGTCAATCCTCTGGCCTCTCATGATGGACAGAAGCAAACTGCAGCCCTGAGTATTCCTGCCACAGAAGGTTTCTGCCCCCCCCCCATCTCCACATCAGCAGAGCTGAGCCACAAGCCAAGGAGAAGCTGGTT
The DNA here is from genome assembly GCF_037038515.1 of Microtus pennsylvanicus. NCBI lineage: Eukaryota > Metazoa > Chordata > Mammalia > Rodentia > Cricetidae > Microtus > Microtus pennsylvanicus. Next base: position 110,584,104 of record NC_134588.1, on the reverse strand, counting down.
AGAATCATCCAGCCTCACTATACTCCATAGCTCTCCAATGTGAATTCAGCCTCGGCCCCAGATCCCATCCCCGAGCAGGTAACAAACTGACTAACACCAACACCATTGAGCAAACACTGGCAAGTCTGTTCCATGTGCCCAGATGCACTTAGGTGCTGTCCAGGGACCTGCTCTTATGCAGAGCCTCTCGGCAGGTAACAGGCATGGGTGCTGCAGCTTCCTCGCAGCAATGAAGTCCAGCACTGCTGACCAGAGACCCACAGTCACCACCTGCAAGATGACCACCACAAATCAAAGAACACAGTCCTGGTCATTGCCAGATCAGTTCAGATTTGAACTCCAGCTTCTCAGTTCAGGGCATGTTATTTAACCTGTGGGGCCTCTGTATCCTCAGCACCGTAGTGAGATAATACTACATATGAAGAAAGACTTTAGTGCACACTTGGCAGAGGAGATTATTATTTGTTGCTGGCTGAAATCCCCGATACCCTGGGCCTCCTGGGAAGGAAAGAGTGGGGATATTATAGGGCTGTAGGAGCAGAACTTCAGAGGGAGAAAGAAGGACAGTTTCTCTGCAGATGCCATCTGGCAGGCAAGGCTTTAAATACCTGTAGCAACAAGAGGGAGACATGACATTGATCAGTGGATGTCTGTTTTCTTGTTGGCAATTTGAGTGTTTACTCATTCAGTTCTTAATGTTGTAAGTCAGATGGGCAGGACAGAGAAATGGGTCAAGCAGACACGGCCTGGCCCGTGTGGAACTGGTAGACAGCAAGGGAGACATTCAGTAAATGGTTAGTTAGAAGTATAATGAGAGTCACAAGGAGGTGAGTGGTGCTCACTGGATCAGAACATAACAGGCTTCCCTAGACTGAGATTGAAGAGAAGCTATGTGGAGCGAGGGTCCCAGGGAGGGTTGAAAATTTCACTCTAGAGGTCTGCACAAAGTACAGGGCTGTTGGTAACATCAGCGACAAAGCCAACCAAGTTTACAGTGAGAAGATCCAAACCAGAGCAGTACATGACACAGTGTTGGAGATACAGTGTGCACAGACACACAGGAGACACAGGGCACACGATTCCTGATGCAGGTGTTCAGCATCCTTTGGGAGAAGATGAGCTGCATGGATGAAGAGATTCATCTGATCTCTTGAAAGGCAGATGTTATCACAAAAGTTACAGGGTGGCCTGGGTTCACATCCTGATGCTCCACTTTCTAGGAGGTGCTAGAATAACATCAGTGAGTGCCCAGAAAATGTGGAGGAGCAGTTCAAACTCAAAGACAGAAATGTAAGTGTAGATGGGCACTTATGTACAAACAGGAGATGTGTCAGAAACACGGAATGTGCCTGGCCTAACAGAATAGGAAAAGGAACTCACAAGCAACACTTCGAAACTGATCAGTTAGAAAACATGAACAGCCTCCTGAAGTTAACACCTACAGTCCAGCTGAGGGCAGACAGCTCTGTGGAGCACTGACTGTCTGTCTGTACCTCAGAAATGAAAGCACCCAGGGCACCTGTAGCAGGAGGGCCTGAGTGCAGGATGTTACCAAGGACTCTATGTGTGTCAGAGAGAGATAGCATGCAAGAGAGTGTGTGTGTGTGAGAGAGAAAGTGTGTGTATGTATGTAAGAGAGAGGGTGTGCAAGCATGCACAAGTGTGTGTGTGTGTGTGTGTGTGTGTGTGTGTGAGAGAGAGAGAGAGAGAGAGAGAGAGAGAGAGAGAGAGAGAGAGAGAATGTGTGTGAGAGAGAGGGTGCATGCACATGTGTGTGTGTGTTCATGCACGTGTGTATGTGTGTGTGAGAGAAAGTGTGTGTATGTATGTAAGAGAGAGGGTGTGCATGCATGCACGAGTGAGTGTGTGTGTGTGTGTGAGAGAGAGAGAGAGAGAGAGAATGTGTGTGTGAGAGAGAAAGTGTGTGTATGTATGTAAGAGAGAGGATGTGTGTGCGTGCACAAGTGTGTGTGTGTGTGTGTGTGTGTGTGTGTGTGTGAGAGAGAGAGAGAGAGAGAGAGAGAGAGAGAGAGAGAGAGAGAAAGTGTGTGTATGTATGTAAGAGAGAGAATGTGTGTGTGAGAGAGGGTGCATGCACATGTGTGTGTGTGTGTGTGTTTGTGTGTAGTAGTAGTAGTACAGTAGTAGTAATAGGAGGGGGGTTCCCAGCCTGGAGCATCTTTCTGCTTCATCAGCAGCGAGACTCCCTTCTCAGACTCAGCTCCCATCCATCCTCTACAGAGCTTCTGCATCCATGAATGCAAATGTCTCTCTTGGTGATAAAGTTCCCAATCTGGGACCTGTTGCACGCCTGAGCAAACATGATAAAGACATGCTGCTCCCCACAGAGTGCATGGCCTGGAGTTTCCCAGTACTAGGTCAGATATTTTCCAGCCCGTGGCAAACACAGCATCAACCACCACACCCCAGATGCCCATCCGCCATGCGGTCTGGGTTGGGGAAAACTCTACCCATGATGCAGTTGGCAGCACCACCCTTCCAGGAACCACCCTGGTGACAGTTCTGGTTCTAAGGTGCTAACCCAGGCTTCAGGATGATCTGCCCAAGAGATTCCTGGAGATTGGAATTTAGTTCCCCTATCCCCTATTCCTCCGACTCTTTAGCAGCTGATGGGACAATGGCTTTCCTAAACAGCAATCTTGTGACCATAGCCTGTGTCAGTCTTCCATCTTAGGGGCTCCCTGACTCCAGCAGTGACTCTGGTAAGAGCAGCGCCCACTGATGGCTGCCAAAGCACCCTCCTGAGGGGTATCCCTGTGTAAAAGAATAAACTGGGAACAAGACAGTTCAGGTAACTCTCCCAAGGTTGAGTCAGGCCTTGAATTCATGTACTCTGACTATGGCATTCACACATTTTAATGATATAATCAAAGATTTATTTTCTTCAAAATCGTCACTGTATATTCTATTGTACAATATTATGCTAGTTAAGGATATTTTCATGTAAGCATACAGTGCATATTGAACATATTACCTCATGCCCTCTGCGTGTCCCCTCTATTATTAGCACCCTGGACAGTTCTACTTCCACGCTCATGTCATGCATATATGTATGATTTTATGTACTTATAAAAAATCTAGTAACCGCTTTTGAGAGAAAAAAGTTTGTTTGAGACTGGCTTAAGAAGGACGGCATTTTTAACAAGCACCCTATAATGGCTTCCATTCCTACAGATGATGGAAGGAACGTGACAGGGCTATACCTTACGCTGTGTGAGGAGGCAGTATGAATCCACAGATGAGGACAAGACATTCTTCAATGCTCGCCAGCCCCTATCTCCAGCTAGCAAGCGGCAGAGCTTAGCCGTGAGGTGACATTTCCTAAATTCACACTCAGCCCAGAACGTCACTGTTTTCTGAGAAGTAGCAGATCCAACCCGACCACTGCATTGTGCAAAGCTGACATTGACATGGTGAAGAGTGACCCCTCAGTCTTTCCCAGGCCTCTAGGGGACTCTCCTCATGTTTGCTGGGGTCCAAGCAAGAGCAGGACCCGTGAAAGACTGCACAGGTCCCCAGCACCAACTCCCGGCCCTGCTGAGGAGGCGGGAGGCGGCTTTTGATTCATACTCTGTTGTTTCACAAAGATTACAGTGGTGTCAGTCACATCCCCTTTCGCCACCTCTAATTCCGGCACCATGATTTTATTATCCCTCTGGCTTGACAGTCTAATAGATGATTTTAATTTCACAGAAGCCTTCGCTATGGCGGGATGACAAGGAAAGTATTGGCTATGCAGAGATTACTTAAAAACTCAGGCTAGGACACACCAGCGCTCAACAGGAAAATGCGTGCTACTTCTAAGCACCTGGCTTTATAGTCTTTCTTCTTAGTTTACCAACATTCCGCAAGAAGAAGGAAGAAGACAGAGGACTCCCCAACACCACCTATGAGTAGGGCTCTCTACAAACCTCTCAGGTTCTGAGCTCTTTTTCTGCAGAAGAAAATGTCCTTTGGTTAAAGTGGGAGAAGTGTACACATGGCATTCAAGATCGTTCACCATGGCAACCTCTGCTTTAGAAAGCCCCTATTTTGAAAGCACTGGTGACTGGGGTATCAGCTCCCTCCAAGATATACCAGGTTGAGCCCTAATTATGATTTTAAAAAATCCCTCCTGGAATAAATTACCATAAGCAAACAATGCAAAAAATATTCACATACACAACAATACTGGCTTTGAAAAGAAAGCCCTACACTCTGAGGATGAGAAGCGCCCATCCAACTACCTGCATGCCAATTATCCCTGGCACTGGCTGCTGGTAATTACCTAATTGCTTATATGCTGGCATCCTTGAGTTGTGGTACATTTGATCTACTTTCATAATGATTGATCCCTGAGCCCCGAGAGGTGACACCTCTTCCCCACTCACAGGAAAGTGAAGCCTACGGAAATCATTAACCAAAGAAACAGATCTGCTCCTAACACAAGGGGACCAAGCATGACTTCAACTCTTCAGGCCTGGAAGTGGAGGTAGGGGTGGACAGCAGGGCAGGAAAAGGGACTAATATGGACAGGGGCTTCCCACAGGGATGGGTTACTTTGACTGTGTTGGGTTTTGAGACAGGGTCTCACTAAATTGCCCAGGCTGGCTTCAAACTCAGTCTCTATTCCAGTTTGCCCTTGAATTTGCAATCCTCCTGCCTCTCCTTTCCAAGTGCTGGAATTCTCAGCGTATGACACCGTGCCCAGCTTTGCTCTGCCGTGTTACACTTTGTTTAAAATGCACAAAACTAGCAATAGTGTTAACCAGAGGACCATTGTGCTGGCTTCTGCTAGTTGCTGTTGTTTTGTCTGAGACGAGGTCTCCCACTGTAGCCTAAGCTACACCCAGGCTAGCCTTGAACCAGCAGTAATCCTCCTGCCTTAGCCTCCTTCCCAAGTGCTAGAGTTACAGATGTGAGCTACTACAGACTAGATATTAGCTTATTTTTATAAATGAAGGAGCAAGGGCTTAGTTGTCCAAGAGTGCCCAGCTAGTCAGCAACAACTCTGCATTCAAATAGAAGCTTAGCCCCAAAGCAGCTCCTTTCTAAACAAGGTCAGTCAGGCTGCTCCCCAGCACATGAGCTAGACCAGAAGTCTCCATGTGCATTCCTGGTACCCTACTGCTAGTCTGGGTTCTGGTAGGCTTCACTGCTTCTGAATCCATTGGTGTAAGCAAAAGTCATTGGAGATGCTTAGGAGACAGCCAGACTATCCCCTGAGCCAACAAACCCAAAGAAAGCTAAAGAATATCACAGTGGGAAAGGCTGGGTACCACTCCCCTGGGCTGGACCACCAAGGAGCATCCCACCATTAGTCACAGGTGTACGGCCAGGTTCAGATTCTGTCAGTCAATATCTGGGTGATCTTGGAAAAGGGATTCTCTTCTGCACAGCCTCCTGGTTAACTCCCTTGAGAAAAGGCAACAACCTGGTAATGCCACAGGCTGCTCTGTGGATTTCAGAGCTGACATAATTCACCACTGGGGCACCCTCCTGGGGTTGATGCTGTCTTACTCGTGCCTGCGGGAGGATACTTGCAGAGCCAGCAAGCACGCTAGCCAGGCTTTGGCATGATGGTTCCACTCTCTTCCCTTCATAACTCCCCTTAGGCTGCTCCCCTCAAAGGAAACCAGACTCTCCTGGCTCCCTGCTGATAGACCTCCAGGCTCCACACAGCTCAGCTGCTACAGTAAGTTCTGCAGAGCAGAAATTCCGAGCATGGGCAGAAGATCCCCTCTGTGAAAAGGCACAAGGCTATAGCGCATGGGATATTACTGAAGAGGAAACAGAGTAAACATGAACTTCACCGAGCCCCTCCTGTGCCCACCCAGCAGGAGCTCCCACTCCATTTTCTCCAGATGAGGAAGCCTTCTTACTTGTGCAGAACTGGAGAAGAATTAAACAGGAGAGGCAGGATCCAAACCAATGTCATTTGTTTTGAGACTCACAGCAAGAAAGACAGAAGGTCCCATGCTGTCTCTGAGCCTGGCTCTGTATTTACCTTACAACGGCTTTGTAGGACAGGACGACATGACCAGTCCCTCCCTGGGCTGGACTCTTAAACAGTGCTGACACCTGGGGAATACTTATCCAGCTGGGCTTGGGAGTAAAGGTCTAAATCTTGGAATATGGAGGCTAGAGGAAGCCAGGACGCTACAAGATGTTTCTGGTGGGTTCTAATTCTTTCATTTCCAGCCAACACTCTGGCATCTCTGTAAAATGTCCTATCTATGGTATGAAGATGGTGGAGACAAGATAGAGAGAGGGGCTGGCCACTGAGGCACATTCTGGCTCAGAGTTTTTGCTGTGTGCTGGAGGAAGGCTTTGAGATGAGACAACTCCCCAGACAGACGCTGAGATGGCACAGTGTCCCCAGAACTCTTAGCAAATAATTCACTTGGCTTTTGCCAAGCTAGAAACAGCCACAAGAATAACTTTACTTCATCATGAAAAAAAATAAAGCGAGGAGAATAATTCATGCATGCTATGTTCTCATCGTCGGTGCCCTATGCAACCATGAATTAATTCGCAGAAGGACACAATGGGAGATGACAATGGTCGAGCCAAAATGACGAGTCTCCTTTTCCAAGAAAAGAATGGCTCTTTACATAAAGCTGTCACTGAAATTCCTTTGGCTCAATACCAGACTTAGAGGGGCTTGGGTTGGGAGGGAAGTTCACAGGCCAAGCAGCTTGAGTTTTCATGAGACACTTGAGTTCCTCCCATGATGCTCCTCAGCGGGGAATTAAGAGACCCTAAACGCCCTAAGGCTACACAAAAAAGCGCCATCTTCTCTTCTCTGGGGACCTGACACAAGGATGCTTCTAGACTGTCCACAGCTTTGGTTCCTCCTCTTCTCCAGAGCTGTCAATCATTCTATATGTTTAAAAATAATCTGACCACCGAGACAGCACTGGTTTTGGCTGTTATTTTTAAGACAGATTTATTTGATCTATAATTATTCTAAAATGATTACTCCTCCAAATAACTCAAATCTCATATTTTTCTACCCATATCACACAGCAACACTGAAAGCTGATTATAATCAACTGGCTTTCACAGAAAGGAGGAATAAACCAAAAAATAGATTTTAGGAGAATCCACTTGGCTAAAAGTATCTCCATCAAGCATCCCAAGTTCTCAGCCAGCAGACAAGTGAGGGACACTTCTCCAGCAGTTCTCAGCCTAACCTAAAGGATGGGTGGGCAGGCTTCTCTCCACCACCTCGTATTGCATGATGGGGAAGGAGAGGCCCAGAGGCCCATCTCTTTCCCCTTGACATTAAATGCTGTGTGAGTTACAGGCGCTACGTACTCAGTTATACACAGATGCTCTGGGACTCCCAGGTCTCTGAGCAGGATGCTCACGATAATGGCACCTGTGGACTGGAGCAGGAAGATGTCTACTCTACTGTGTATATAGCCCAGGATGCTCAAGGCAATGGCACCTGTGGGACTGGGGCAGGAAGATGCCTACTGTGTATATAGCCAAAGGTTGGCCTTAGAAAAATTTGCACAAGGTGACTTTCTCTAGACTCTGCTCAGAGGTCCTCCTAGTAGACTATCTGCCCCTCCCCTTAGGCCAGCATATCCTCTACACATAACTCATCCTGGACATTGCTTCCCTGACTCCCCCTCAGCTTCTCCCTCCTTCATTCTTGCTACACTTTGGGAGAGTCATGATCACTGACTCTATTAGCTGCCACTATCCTGCCCATACAGTGCTTCTGTTGGGTTTAGGCACCTGAAGGGAGGGAGTCTTCCGTTTTCTTTTATCTAGTCCAGTTCATTTGGCACCAACAGAGACCCAACAAAGCAATGAATCTTTCAGAGTCTGGTGGCTAGGAGGAGTTTGTCACACACAGGAGGAAGATGTCCAGGCACAAGCACTACACTTGAAGAAGCCCCTTGACATTCTCAGAGTGGCAGGGGTGGGTGTCGGGAGGAGGGGTGGTGACAGAGTTCAGGGATAGGTTTGTGTCTCATGTGTACAAGCAGGTGAGCTGTGCTGAGCTGTGCAGGCATGAAGGAGGCTATTGGGTGGGGCACACGTGGGCAGGAGGGTAGTTCAACCTCTGGGAGAGGCCCTAGTAAGGAGCTTTGTGCCCTCAAGGCTCTACGAGGGTACCCAAGAATTCCACAAGGCCCTGAGACCCCCCCCCCCCCCCCGCCGCCCAGTGTCCCAAGAACTCCAGGTTGGCCTTGAAGATTCTGCCAGGATCACAAGAAAGGAAATAAAACATGAATTCATACTGGAAAGCTGAGGCAAAAACAACAGAGTTTGAAGACCAATCTGAGATATGACAGAGGAAAAAGATCAATGTTGGCCACGAGAAAGTTCAGCATAAACCTGACCTGTAACTAGAGCCAGGGTCCAGGACTGTGAGGGGCTGGTCAGTGGGGTGGATGTGACGTCACTCTGGGAAACATCTTATGGAAACCCTTCTGAGTGATGATCCCTCTTGGTCAGGGGTGACTATGCTAGTGTTTACCAAAGGTAACAGATGATGTACAAGAAAGTCAGTCACAAAGGCGGGTATGATCTTGGGAGGCTGAGGCAGGGGTATTGACAGTTTGAGGGCTGAATGGCAAGATCTTATCTTAAGAAGAAAAGTTTACCATGAAAAACTATAGAAGGCAAGGAGAATACACACAAAGGGGGGGGAGAGGGGAGGGAGGGAGGAAGGGAGGGACGGAGGGAGGGAGAGAGAGAGAAGGCGAAACTCAGTTGACTTTAGGGAAGACATTTTCTTCTCTTGAAGCTACCCATTTCTCAGAAGATGGCTGGAGACGAAACTTCCTCCAGACAATCAAATTCCATGGCTTTCTTTGCCGAACTCAGCTAACACACTTTGATATCTTTCCCATAAAGCATCATTACCTGCCCGCCAAGTAGTGGTTTTACCCCTACTCTGCAGGTCCCAGTCACTGGGGATGGAGTGGACAGTAGACACTACTCAGGTGGCTCCATGAGGCCTTTCTATTGGTGAGAAGCCACATTTACCCATCTATTCACAATACTGGAAGGCTCAGGTGCCTCTAGGAACTACCTAGCCACAGACTGACACAGCAGAGCCCAAGGCTGATCCATCTTCCAGCCCAACATGCTTGCTTTGCTATTCTCACCGTGGTACAGCAAAACTCGACAGAGCAAGCAGCAGGCAGGGCTGGCTCAGAACACCCTTCTGCTAGTAAAGAAACAGCAAAAGGATTTACCACAGCCCCAGTAATTATCCAAAGTGCACAGGGAGAAGTACAGAAGGAATCAAAGCCACCAGCTTACCCTCTTCCGCAGGTTGTAGGTGAGAATCAGGTTCCTGGAGAAGGAGTGGGAGAAGGCTGTATAGAATTCTAGCACTTTCTGAAGGGCGTCCCTCTTGATCACATGTAGGTCACAGTAGGTCAAGGCCCTGACATTAGCACAGGACTGCGCAAGCGTGGCTTCCTTCCAGAACACATCTCCAAACACATCTCCTTTCCCTGAGGAGAGAGAATTGTCATGAGCACTGGCAGCCTGCAGGTTGGGCTCAGAGGAGGGAAAAAAGTCATAATTTGAACCCTAGTAGTATGCAGTTCAAGAGCCTTTAAGGTGGTGCATAATTAATTATGATAATATTGCCCTGTGGCAAGGATGCTTCTGCTGAGCCTAGAAAGTCATCACCTATCCCATTATTCTTTACCAAAGCCCATTTTCTCCACAACAGCACCCATAACCTGCAATTCCTTTGTGGCTTGTTGTGTGCCCTGTTCCTCTCAGAACATGATGCTTTATCTGTTGTGTAACAATTTCTTCTGAACTGAAATATTCTATCCTGGAGGGAAAGCTCCCTAAGACTGGAGAAGTCTTAAACTCACAAGTCTCAGGAAGTCCCTGAAATGGAGCAGATTCATGAGGCTCCTCCCTCCTCAGGTTTATATAAGCAGTAAGGACTGTCAAGAAGAGGGGGCTCTCCAGCCTGAAAGCTGTCTGGAAGTGAAGCAGAACTCCCCGGGGAGGCTACTCTCATTATCTGTCACCCCTTGTTGGGGTTGGCTTTGGTGGTAATGAGCTATATATGTTTATGTAAGTATTTTTCACTTATACTCTTGTGATATTTGCAACAGATTTATGTAACACGTTGGAATTCAGAGGGATCGTTACTTTGGTCTACCTTCAGTTCCTGCTCTGAGGGAAATAGGCATGTATTCATATTTCCCTAGAATGTCACACAACATAGTAGGAGCATGGTTGGTACTGATAGGCAGAAGCGGGCCATGGCTCTGCCTCTATGTGTCTAACTGAGATGAATAGATCCTCTACAGATAGAGTGTGTATTTGTGTGTGGGCTTTCTCAGGAGCCGAAGAACAGAGGAAGCTGCATCTAGCTGAGACTACCTAGAAGCAGTCAAGTATGGGGTGTAGCCCTTCCCATACTTGTCCCTGCTTTAAAGGTTAATTTATATAATGAATCCTACCTCTCCCCCATACCTCCTGGAATGTGTTTTTTATACCCTCCCAGTGGTATACAATGCAGGCAATTGCATCTCTAGCATCTTCTGTCTCTGGTATCTTATAAGCACATTCAGCAAATCGATACAATACTGTAAAATTAATGTTTATATCCCAGATCTGCATGTTAAACACAAAGCCCCTATGTAATAGCGTGGCAGGGGAGCCTTTGGGATATAACTGGTGTAGATAAGGGTTTATGACTTACTTTCATGTTTAACCCCATTACAACTTCATAAAACAGCCCCAGAAAATTCTCTCAAGCTATTCCTTACTTTTGAAGATACCATAAGAAGTGGGCAGTCTGCACCTTGAGAAGATCCTCGGAAGAACCTGACCATGCTGAACTTCTGACCTTCCAAGACTGTAAGAAAACCCTATTGCCTATATGCCAACGCTGTCCATGGCATTTTGTCAAGGCAGCCCCAAATAAGACAAGTAATAATAACCTTCATCACCATATGCTGATCAACCTCCTCTAACTCAGAGATAGTCTTTCCACTTTTCACAACTATGAATGCTTTAGCCCATTTCTATTGCAAAGCTGAATTTATTCCTGGCATAGTCTCCAGCTATGTGGCTGGATTGTTCTTCTTGCTTATAAGTTTTCAGGGCAGATAATCACAAGCATGAATTCCCAGGGAGCCAGAGAGGAATGCACAGGAGGAAGGAGAGAACAAGAAATGGTTGGCCAGGCTCCCCAGACCCAGGCACCCTTGATGCTCAACCAGCAGCTGTTTTCACAGGAAGAAGTTACAACCTGAAGCGCTTGGGCTGATGAACATTTTCTATAGTACCAAGTGTCTATGTGAAGTCTATAAGATACTCCACAGTCTTCTCTAAGCACCTCCAAAATGAGAGTCAATACTTCTATCTCTTCCAAATCAAGCAGATCGTGCAAGGCTTAGGGATGCTACTTCATGGTTCTCTACACGTTTCAATATGAAGGTGTTTCATACTGCTGTTTCAATATGAAGGCGGATTTAAAGGCTCTGTGTAAATAGGACATCCATGGGGTAAACTTCCAAGTAAGCCCAGGTAAACATGTATGCTGTTTAGACCCCCTTGCCAAGTTCTAATTTTTGTTGTCTGTGATATGAGTGGTTAAGGCAGGGGTAGGGCCAACAGGTAGCTTTGTGGGAAGCTACCTGGTTGCCCTGGAAACAGGCTCTCTCCATGGTGCTCTCCAGCACTGCATTCTGGGAACTTACCTGTACCTATAGCCTATAGCCTTCCCACACTGTCCACCACGACTCATATGTCTTCGTATCTATTTAATCTGGCTCTTCTGGTGAATGTGCCTCCTCTGAAGAAACATCCGTTCCTTCTGACAGTGTGGTTACAGTTGTAGCTCACTCGAGGAGGCAAATCAGTGCTAAACTTGGTCATGTAATCAACACGGTTTAGTAAAAATGACATTCTTGGATTTTGAGGCAAGGTCACAGGAAGCTAACAGCCCAGGTTTCTCAGAATATTCATTCCTGGAAGTCTCTGTCTTGAAATCTGACCAGTTTGGGGGAGACTAACCAACACAAGAGGTCTTATGAGTGCTCTGGTCCCCTGTCCAGGTCTCATCTGATAGCCACAGCCACAGGCACAGTCACCAGTTACAGCCATCAGCCCCAGTCGGGCCTTCGGGTGAGCACAGGCTTAGAAACCACCCGCCTACACCAGCTGAGATGCGGCCATAAGACAAGAATGAGTGTTTTAAACCAGGCCATGTGAGGAGTCGTGACCCAGCAGCAGACACACGAACACACAGGTCACGGAGCTTTGGGCTGAGAAACGGCAGGGCATCACCCGTCACCCCAGCTCTTGCTGGCATCCCTTGTGTTTCTCCGAGAGAAGGTGGCAGGAGAGAGTCAAGACTCTCCCACCAGTGAGAAACAAGGAGTGTCTCTAGTAACAGACCGACTTTCCTGGCCACAAATTTTGAGCACCGGCGGGAAAGGCAGCTTTACAAACTTTGCAGTTCCTCCGGGAGGAAACATGGTATAATTAAGCTGTAGCTACTGAGTAGAAGCTGATTGGTAATTTTGTCTGTTTCTTATCAAGATTACCTCGTTTAAACAAGACCCAATATAGAGGCATTATGCTCCTTTAATGAAATTGGGAGTCATTTTCTAATTATAGAAGAACCAGTAAAGTGAAATAATAGCTCCTTGTGTGCATTTAATAAATGAATTTAGCTACACAGATTTCATTTATGAACCCTCTCAAGGGGCACATCTATTGCACAGAACATAGGGCCACCTTGCTGGAGCAGGGCTCACAGGAAGCAAATGCCTCTGAGACAGCAGCATCTCATGCTGGGAGCATCTTGATGCTGTCACAATATGGCCTAGATTTCCAACTCAAGTTCCACCATGTCTAACCCTACTTCCTGTGAAGGTGGCTGCTTGGTGTTGAGAATCTGGGGCTGAGAGTGAAGATTGGAGGATGTGGGACTCCTTGAACCCCAAACAAACCCCAGGCCCCTCAGCACATGTCAACTGTTTTCAGGAACGTGTAACTCATGAAAGCCGGCAGGGGCAAAGCAGAACTTTTGCAGATCTCATGGGTGTGGCGCAGGTGGCTGGGAGGGGACCTCCCAGGTCAGAGGCTGAGAGAAGGAAGCCATGGAAGGGGAAAGACGCCTGGCTGCTTGGATGACTCCCAGTAACATATTCTTTGAAGGTCTGCGCACAGGATAGACCAGCACAGCACAGTTCCACAGCTAGCCCGTCTGTTACTAGAATCACTAGACATTTCCAGACTCGAACACATCAGAAAGAATTCAGCTGGCCATTCACGAAGAGCTAAAGAACCTGCTGGCAGAAAGCTCAGGCGACACCCTACTGAGGGGAAACTAAAGGCTGGCAGGAGGCTGGGTGCCCAGTGCCATGCAGTTACCACCTGCTCCTATGCACCAGGATGGCTCCATGAGGAGGGAGCTGGCCTTTTGATACATGGGGTTCTCACCTGAGCAGCTGCACCCATCCCTTAGACCACTGGGGATCCCTTGTACCAGAGAGAAGCCCCGGGCAGAGAGTTCTGTGGGCAGGTGTCCCTCTAGGGCACCTCACCTGCTCCAGGGAAGGCACACTTTCCCAGTCTGAAGGCCAAAACCCCAGCCCTGTGAGCCAGTGCCCACTCTAACTGGCCAGAGAGGGGGACAACTAGGAACTATTGTGTGCACCAGTACTCGAGGGTCACGGCCAGCAGGCTTCCTCTGGAACACTTGCATGCACACTCCTCCACAAGTACTCACTGCCTCATCCCCTAGCCTGCCCGGGGCTGCCGGGGACAATAAGGAAGCTAAAGGCTGACATCTTGTAAATGTTGCTTCTTTTTTCTGCAGGAGAGCTGCAAAGCCCTTCTTCTCGTCTTCATTGCACAGATAAATGTGGCTGCAGTCTGCGGACTCTGTTGCATGTGCCACCACTTACAGAAGTGAGAACAGACAGCAGAGACAGACAGACACACTGCAAATCCGGCACTGGCCTCCTGTCTGAACTCAAATCCCTGGCTCCGCTTTACAGGCTGTTGGAGTGTCAAGTGCTTTATCATATTTCTGACCCAGTAAGGAAAGTTGGGACTGGACTTGCCCAGGTGCCCTTGACTCTAGCAACAGGCCTGATTCTCTTCCACTTCCCAGAGGGCACCTACTTCTAGAATTTTGCTGTCATTGTAGCTTTTGTAGAAGAGCATTGCCATCTCTAAACCAGTGAAGTCATTGAGGTGGTTGTGAACCTCTGCTAGGACAAGCCATTCTACCCTCACTGTTTGGCCAAGGACAGTCGGAGGGAGGGATGATGGCACATGCAGAGACATGCCATTTTCTCCTGATTGGACAGTAAAAAGCAAAAGGGTGCTGCCAAAACATCATTTTGAAAAATAAAAAACAGTCAGGTTTAAAAATTATATCCTAACACTGTCTGCGAAATGTCAAATGATGCAGACTTTCTCAAGACTGACTTGATTTTTTTTTTAAACTATCATCTTGAAAATACCATGTGTTTATTTATTATCTGTGTGTTTGGTATATGAGTTCATATGTATGCACGCATGACTGTAGAGACCAGAGGTCATATCTACTGTGTTCCTCTGTTGCTTTCTGCCTCATTTATTGAGACAGAACTGCACAGTGGCCCTGGGACCCGTGACTGGCAGATCACCAGTGGCCTCAGCGCCCTCCCGCTCTGGCCTCCTCAGCTCTGGGATCAGAGGCGCATGTACGCCCCTCTTTTATGTGGGAGCTGGGATCTGATCTCAGACTCTCGTGCTTACATGAGTTCTTTATGGCCTGAGCCATCTCTCCAGACCCACACACGCTCTTCTAAAGACAGCTTGAAATCCAGACAAATTTAAAGAGAACACACGGCTCTCTTCTTGCCTCACAAACATCTCCACCGTCTTTCTGGCGAAGGCGCTCACAGAGTCTCGGCTGGTGTGTTTCTCTCACCTACCTGGGGTCACAGCACATTCAAGTAACATTTGATTCATTGTAGCAATTTCCAGTATCATTTAAAATTCCTTATAAACATTCTGAATGACTTTCCTTAAAAATACTCCAAATGCTCACTCATTTAGAAAAAGAGTCGTATGCTCTGTGATGACTTTTCTTTCTCTTTCCTATTTGGCGTTTCTTCTGTTAACTCTTAAATCTCTAGCTTGAGCCCTGGCTTCCTTTCCTGGTTCTAGGCCCACCTTTCCAAGTGATGCTGGTGCAGTGTGATGTCCTCGGGCCTCTGGAAGGATGCAATGGAGGCTTGGTGCTTTCTGTTTCATGGCCTCTTCTTCCCCACTTACCACCCACTTCGCTGACGTCAGAATGCCCACTCTGGCCTCCGTGTCTGGCCCATTCCATCCCAGTATTAACATTTACAACCCGAGAGGCTCTCTGTCCTAGCTTGTTTTCTATAAAACACTGACCAAGAAAAGCTTGAGGAGGAAGGGGTTTATTTTGCTTAGGTGTCGCTGTGATTACGGGCCAGCATGAAGGGAAGTCAGAGAAGGAACTCAAGGCAGGAACCTGGAAACAGGGATTGAAGCAGAGACCATGGAGCAACAGTGCTTACTGGCTCGTTCCTGTTTTTCAGTTTGCTTATCTATCCAGGACCACCTTCCAGGGGTGGCACCACCCACAGTGGCCTCGGCCCTCCCACATGAATTATTAATCCAGAAAATGACCCTTACATAGACTTGCTTACAGGCCAGTCTGATGGGCCATTTTCTCAATTGAGAGTCCTCTTCCCAGATATCTCCAGCTGTGTCAGCTTGACAGAAAACCAACCAAATAATAATACGTATGCCCCGTTAAAACTGAATTCTAATGAATAACTAATCTCCCTCAAATTGCCTCTTATGCTGTCTTTGGGAAAAACTCATACAAATAATTATTCGTTGTTTCTGTGAAATTCAAATGTCCCTGGCAGGCCTTCTCCATTCTTGCTGAGTACACCATAACGCTCCTCGTCTCTGTCATCAGTCACAGCGTCCTAACAGTTCCTTTGTCCCTCTGTCCAACTCATCAGTGCCTTCGGACCACAGCTCTGCGGATGTGCTGGTTTCTCACAATGACGCAGTACCACCGACTCCAGCCTTGAAGCGCCACACGGGTCCTGTGTCTTATCGCTGTCCTCTGGGGCTCCTGATTCTAGCTCGGATGCTGGCTTTGACATTGCATCACCCACCACATAAGTGCCCTCCCCATGGCTGCCCACGCCCTATTTTACCTGACTACATCTGACTCTATCTTTCCAGCCACCACCAAGGCAAAGATCTCATGGCCTTGTCTGTCAATCACTAGGAAGGTTCTTCTACTGAATAGTGGAAAATAGTGGGAAGTGGTAAAAATGATGAAAACTAGCAACTTCATATGGCTGAAGCAAAGTTCATGAAAAGCCCCCAACCTAGGATTTAATTTCTGCCCCCCTGTCTAGGGGTTCCTGCTTCATTTTCTCCCCAACTTAGGGGTTCCTGCTTCATTTCTGCCCTGCCTAGGGTTCCTACTTCATCTCCACCCCTGCCTGGGGGTTCCTGCTTCATTTCCACCCCTGCCTAGGGGGTTCCTGTTTCATCTCCACCCCTGCCTGGGGGTTCCTGCTTCATTTCCACCCCTGCCTAGGGGTTCCTGCTTCATCTCTACCCCTGCCTAGGGGTTCCTGCTTCATTTCTGCCCCTGCCTAGGGGTTTCTGCTTCATCTCCACCCCTGCCTAGGGGTTTCTGCTTCATTTCTGCCCTGCCTAGGGGTTCCTGCTTCATTTCTGCCCCTGTCTAGTGGTTCCTGTTTCATTTCCGCCCCTGTCTAGTGGTTCCTGTTTCATTTCCACCCCTGCCTAGGGGTTCCTGTTTCATTTCCGCCCCTGCCTAGTGGTTCCTGTTTCATTTCTGCCCCTGCCTAGGTGTTCCTACTTTACTCCTTTTCTTTTTCATGACCTCCCTTTTCCTCTACAGCTAAGGTTGAAGATGTCAAACCGCACATGAGATAACAATCAAGGCTTAGTGGCTCTGACAGGTGACAGTGTGACAAAGTCTTGTGCACACTGAATCAAGGAAGCCCTGACATAGAAACATCATGGCTGGCTCCAGTCACACCGGCTGGAACCTGGCTCTCGGCTGCCCCGTCCACAGTGTCCCCAGAGGCCCTGCTGCTCTGCTACCCTAACACCCAGCCCACCACTCTCCTTGGAGTCTCCCAACCGTTCATTTCTGCCTCCTCTGTGAGCATTTACAGTTTGCTCCAGGGCAGTCACAGAATGAGTCACCTGTGCTGGTTGTGACTAAGCATTAGTCTAAGACAAAGGCGTTCGTTCTTTCTTTGTCCCTGGAAGAGACCACCACCATGGTTTCCTCTGACAGTAGATGCTGCCTTAATATCCAGCCAAGAACAATGGCCCAAAGAAGCTCCTTACAGGCAAGGCTCACAGGCTTCCAGCTCAGCAAAACAAGGCATCTTTGAAAAAGTTCCTCTGTGAGCAAGTCCCAACCTGCATGCTTCACCAAGGACCTACAAGTGGTCCTCAGTCCCCGGGGAAAGGACTGGTAAAGGACCTGTGCCTAATAGGCTAGGCTGCCCTGCACTTACCCCACACTGTCCTCCTACCCCATCCTGGGGCAGGCTCAGGGTCATCCAGAGCTGTGCCTGCATCTGCAGGAAGCATCATGTACCCATCTTCTCTCCTTGTCCCTCCTCCTCTTTTCCTTCCCCTCAGCCCTGTTGACTCTCCAGTATCCATAGGAAGTCATTCCCTAGTCCTTACTCCACTGCCTCTGAGCTCCTTCCCACCTACCTTCCACCACCTGCCCTTCTCTCCCACACAGCCCTCCTGGCTGCTCTCCGGGCCTTTACACGTGTGGAACCAATGTTTTCATGTTAAAATCTCTCATGGGTCCCTCACCCCTCCAGATGCTTACCGGAGATCGGGAGGCCCTTTATTGTCTAGCCTTTGCCTGCTTTTATTATTCTTTCATTTGTCTTCTTATTTATTCCACAGTATGGCTACCAACAGAGTAGACAAGTTCTCTCTCCAGCCCCTTTTCCTGTTTCCAACTCCATTCTGTCCTTTAAACAACAGCCCCTGGCACCTTCCATGGCTACATTCTTGGTGCCAGAGAGACAAAGTCAAAGGGACCGGGGCTTAGAAAAGAGGGGTAAGTAGTAGTCGACACTGGGAGGGAGGCCTTGGAGACTTAGCCAGTTTAGTGGAAGCTTCTTGGAGGCCACAACTGTGTTGTCCTCCTTCTGCTAGTGAGACACAGCCAGGCCAGAAGACTTCGGTAGCACCTATTAGAATGTAAACAAAACAAGCGGGACAATCATGGCGAAAATGTAAATGAAGTATTGAGATGCAAAATCGATTTACTCCCAGTGAAAGGAGCTCGCACAAACACTACAGGCCTGAGACAGATATGCAGGGAAATAATCAGCTTGCTTGAGCCCTGTGGGGATGCTAGGCTGGGGCCCCCTCAGGCTGGCCAGTCACAGAGCGGCAATACAACTGACAGCAAGAACACTGGGCAAAACCAACCATTGGCAAACTCTGATGAGAGTCAATGAGATGGTCAGTAGACAGAGGGACTTGTTACCAAGTCTGGCACCGTTGGCTGGACCCCTGGGAACCACACGGTGGAAGGAGAGCATCAATTCTGTGTGCCGCCCACTGCACACAAGATAAAGAAATAAATGTACAACTCTGATGCACATTCTGGGGGTTGTCCAATCCCAGCTGGTCAGCCCTGGACACGTGTGTAGGTCACCAAGGCCAAATGGACTCGCTAGTGTGCATACATCTATGTTGTAAGCATATGTGTGTGCATACATCTATGTAACAGCAGTGATTGAGGGAGAGAACATGAAGTCGGTGAGGGGATAAAAGGGGATGAAAGTTGGGGAGAGTTTATGCATTCTCCCCATAAAATTTAATTAAAGAGCTACAAGCGATTGATAGCTACTACTAGAGGGAGAATTAGTCTTTACCAGGGATGAACCCTCCCTTGATTGGCTATCAAATGCCAAGTGGTGGGCCTAGAAATACACACATGCAGGAAGCACCGTGCAAACTCTGCGGGTTGTAAGTCTATGTTTATTTGTTAATATACACACGTAACAACAATGGTTAAAGGCCAAGAATAGGGAGGCTTGACATGGGAGAAGTGGGGGTGAGAAGAGGAAGGGGCAATGGTTTAATGAAATTAAAGATAAATAAATATCATTATAAGGCAAAAAATGCACCTGCGAAAAGCTAAGAGAATAAATTTGAGAAGCCTGTTAAGTGACTTTTAAGAGAATTCCAGAAGGCAATGAGGTGACGTGACAGCAAAATTAAGGCAGAGGAGGGATCATGAGAGAGTCCTACCTAGTATGGTCATTGTCTTCAAGAACAGCATCTACCAATCAGAGAGAGACTGTCGTGACTCCTGGAGCCGCACTTTCAAACTGTAACCTTTGGTCATGTCCAGAAACCATTTACTAGGTTACCACGCTCAACTGTTTGAAGTTAAAGAGCACAGACTCTCATAGAAAACTCTGACAGAGGCTGTGCTTCCCGGTGCATGGCAAGCGCTGAGTTTTACACGTCACTGTGTGTTCACCCGTTAGCAATGTAATTAGCATTTTATATTGTGGCTGCCGTCACAAAATGTCTAGAGGGTTTTGGTGAGCGGGGATGCTATTTTGGGCACACGCTGTGCCCGCTCAGTTAAGAACACTGACCCTTCTCCTTGTTCTTGGATTTTGCACTCACTTTAAACAGAGAATGGGGATGGGGTAGAATAATTGAAGGGAGGGACCACATCAGCAAGCTGTAAATGCATGCGCTGGCAGCAGGAGACCAGAAACCCAGGGTACTGGCATGGTTCCCCTCCTGAGTGAAACACCGGGCACATGGCACTGTGCCATAGCTTCTCATCCACAATCCTCAGAAGCATTCATCTTCACCATGACAGAGTGGCAGCTGTCTAGGCAGTAGCTCCTCATGCAACTCTGGAGGGCTGGGATAAGGTTTAGTTACCATGGCACCCCATTCATGATGGCGCCTGTTCAACATTTCTGGGTGAGACAAAACTAAAGGACGTCAGAGGACAATGGTGGTCTAGTTCTCGGTCCTGTTTGATGCTCAAACCCTTTGTAAGAAGAAAATGATTACAGGTCATTGAGCAGAGATTATTCTAAGGAGAAAGGAATTTTAAGAAAGGTCCAAGTGTGTTTCCAGGGAACAAACAGCTTGGAATGCCGTAAGCCTCAAGGCCCAAAGGACAGGTTGACTCGAAGAACTTGTCATGTCCTTTTATAGAATAAGAGTCTCTTGGCAGTTATGTAGGAGATCGAGCCTGGACCTACTTTTGGGGCCCAATCTGGCTCTTGGGAAGCATAGAGGAGTCTTTCTCCAGCCTGGATGTCTTAAGAACAACGAACATTTTGAATCCAAAGCTGCTGAGCTATATTTGATGTCCAACCACTTTGCTAACTGGAGCAGGCAGGATGCCCAGAGGGCTAGATTCGGAGAAGCAGTAAACCAGTCAAACCAACCAGGTTATGGGGCTGCTGCCTCATGAGGCCAGAATCAGCAGGAGGGGGAGGTGAGGAATGGTCACTTGTCCTTCTCATCTCTCTTCAAGGCTGCCATCCCTCCATGCCTGGGTCTATAGCATCTGTGTCAGGTGTCTGTATGTGTGCAGGTGGGTGCAGGTGTGTGCAGGTGTCTGTGGCAGGGCGTGAAAAATCTCTGCTCATTATTCTCTCCCTTCCCGACCCCCCGCAACTCAATCATTCATGTTTTCATGATGTCTCGATTGGGGTCAGGTAGAAACCTGATGCCAGGAAACTCCCACAAATCTACAAGGATGACCTCAGCTAAGAATCCTAGCATAGTGGATACATAGCCTGAGCTGGCCATCTCTTGTAATCAGACTGGTGACTACTCCAATGGTCATCGGAGAGCTTCATCAAATGACTGACAGAAACAGAGAGACACTCAGCCAAGCCCTGGGCCAAGCTCGGGGAATCCTTCTGAAGAGCGGGAGGAGGGGTTGTACAAGCCATGGGCAGGGTCAAGGTCATCACAAGGGAACCCACAGAAACAACCAACCTGGGCTCGGAGGAGCTCACAGACTCTGAACTGACAGCTAGGGAGCCTGCATGGAACTGACCTAGGTCTTCTAAATATGTGTGACAATTGTGTAGCGTGATCTATTTGTGGGGTTCCTGGTGGTAGAAACAGGGTCTGTCCCTAATGCTTTTGCTGTCTTCCAGGAACTTATCCTATTACTGGGTTGCCTTGCCCAGCCTTAATACAAGGAGGGGGAGCTTAGACCAATCTTAACCTGATATGCCATGCTTTGTTGACACCCATGGGAGACCTGAACAGAAAAAGAAGAGGAGTGGATGAGGAGGGGGTGGGGGAAGTGGGAGGAGGGGATGGGAGGAAAGGAGGAAGGGAAATAAATGAATAAATTTAATGAATAATAATAAAAGAAATCTCTGATCATGAATACATAGGTGGATATTACCGGGCCTCAAGATGGATTTCCTGGAAGAGTAAATAGTGAGTGATCTGTGGGGAAACTGCAAGACACCTGACCCCAAAGGGTTAACCTCAAATCCAAATTCAAAAGACTGCTCACAGTTTCTCCTAGTCCTGCAAGAATCCTGGCTAGCCCAATACCCTTACTGGTGAATTCTGGCTAACCCAAGGCCCTCACTGGCAAATCCTGGCTAACCCAGTGCCCTCTTGGGGGAATTTAAAGGCAGAGGTATGAACCCCTTCCTACATATACACTATAACATCTTCAATGCTTCTGTGTCTGGCTCACAGCCTCACGTCTCTGAGATGAGGGAGCAGGGGACAGCAGAGTTAGGCTGTTGAGCTCCATGGGCATCAAGATACCCAGCAGAAAAGCCAGACATCAGCCCTAACCCAGAATCAAAAACCTCCCCCAACCATCTGCCAACACGTGCTTGGATTGCCCTGAGCACAATATAACCAAGAGGTCGCAAGGTGCCCCAAGAACAAGAAGGAACCGCGCTTCGGGTACTGCAAAATCAGGTTTTAAAAACATCACCCATTTCTACAAAGCCAGTCATCTCATGCTAACATCAAGTTACTTCATCTCGCCCCTCTCAGGTTTCTGAGAAATCAGTCATGCATTGAACCTAAAACATGCACCTGCAGTTGGCAGCAGCATCTGGGACCACACATTCCATTATCTGTCACTAGGACTTCAGTTCAAGGCTGGGCAGGAGTAGAGAGGTTTGAAGACTGAAGGATGCTGGGATGAGACTCCATAGACCTCAACTGCTATAAAGATATTTCCTTAACCTCTCTGAACTCCAACTGTCTTAACTAAAAACTGGGAATAATAAAGGCATTTCGCAGGATTACTGTAAGGGTTAAATGTGGACCCCTCTGCACTATCCTGGGCACCAAGCGAATGTCCACAAATGGAGATCATGCTAGTGATGGCTGTGCCCTTAGAGGGACATGTCATTGATGAGCTATTCTGTAATTGCTCAGGAAATGTCTCCAAGGCCACTGACATCAGCCTCTCAAATACCATCTGTTCCCCATATCTCTGCTCTCCCTCTCACAATTGCTGTGTGTAGTCCCAGCCTCCCTGTTATCCACATGGAAACCCTACCATCAGTGTGTGTGGTCCCAGCCTCCCTGTTATCCACATGGAAACCCTACCATCCCAACAGCAAACCTGTCCCTGGATTCTTTAAATTCTACTTTTTTGCCTTGATACAATGTGCTTCTTTCTATCCAACCAAAACTTAGTTCCTTAAGCCCCTAGATAACATGGCTCCAACCTGCTTTCCCTGGCCCTGCAGTCCAAAGGACAGTCTATCTTCTGTCCTTTTACAAACATACAAACATGATGGTGCCCCTCCCCCTACACAACCACAAAAACCTACATCTTTAATGTGTTTCCTGGAGCCTTTGGCCCATCTACTCTCCCAACTTCATTCTCCCACTGTGGCCCTTCCGTGGGCCTGGGCCACACAAAGGGACTTGTAGTTTACCCCATGGACCGCACCTGCCTCTGTCACACATGCTTCCCCCTCTCTTTGGAATCTGGCCTTTACCCTGTTCTGTGCTGGCTCATTTTCAACTCTTCAGCTTCTCGGTTGCCATTTCTTCTAGGAAGCAGTCTCACTTGAATCACGCATGAGATGCCCCTTCATTCTGAATGCTCTATTCTGAATGACACATTCTGAATGATTGTTTGTTTGTTCATCTCTTTCAGTAGCCTGTAGCCTCTTGAGGACAAAAAACCCAGTGTCTCAAACATCAGTTGGTTCAAAGCAGGCACCAGGCACTCCAACATCGGCTGGGTGGATGGATGGATGCTAGAAATGAGCCTACCTAGGGAGCAATCTCTGGTTAAGCGTGGCTACCCAGCGACTAAGACAACCCCAAGTGTGGAGCCAGAAGTGCCTAAGAATGAGCAGCACGTACCTAGGATCGCCACCACCTCGTCATCCTGGATCACCTCCAGGGAGCCTGAGACCACGAAGCAGAGGCTGTCCACACTCTCCCCAGCATGATAGATGAGGTCCCCTGGGGCGCAGTGCACAGTCTGGAACTCCATAGCCAGGGCCCGCAGGCAGCCATCGCTAGCCAGTCGGAAGGCGGGATGTTCCTTGAACACTTTGCGGTTCAGGTGCACACAAATGTCAGCTCTCATGTCCTTGGGGCAGATCTGCAGGACCTGGCCAGACAAGGAAGAGACAGTGTGAGAGCCGTTCCACAGCCGCCTTCCCTCGGCACCCTGGAGCAAACACACAGGCTCTGCTGACCTGAGCAACCGTCCACCCAAGTCAGGGGCAGGGCTAAGAGACATCGTGGAGAGAAAGCACTGAGCGTGTGAGATGCTTCTGCATCACTGACTGTGACCAGGGACACAGATAGGGGACGGATGTCAGTTGGGGTCCCAGACAGGGATTAGAGAGTTCTGACCCTGGGGAGGGGAGCAACAGAGGAGTCAAAGGGAAAGGTGAGGGGTGCTCAGACTGGGCGGGTTCCATGCAGTCAGCAAGAAGGGGTCATGCTCAGATTATATTTACAAACAAGCAAATCAAATCTATATATGTCTCAGGGGTACTGCGTGATATTTTACATGCATACAACACATGAACAAAGTAATCAGTATATCCATCCCTTTAAATATTCATCAATTCTTTGTGTGGAGAACCTTCTAAACACTCTCTCCTGGCCATTAGGAAATACACAGTACATTGGTTAAGAGGTACAAAATTTCAGGTGGGAGAAATAGCCTAGCATTCTGTAACATAAGGGGGTCACATTAAAGGGCAGTGTGTACTCTGATCACATAGCTGGTGTGACTTGCTGATAGAGTGAGTATGGGATGGTATTTTAAAGAGATATATGGTATGGGAGGTCCTTCTGTCTATGTATTACTTTTATTGGTTAATGAATAAGGAAACTAGCTTGGCCTGATAGGGCAGAGTAGAGCTAGGTGGGGAAAACTAAACTGAATGCTGGGAAAAAGAAGTGGAATGCAGAGCCAGAGAGAAGCCATGTAGCCCTGCCAGAGACAGACGCTGGAACTTTACCTGGTAAGCCACAGCCTCATGGCAATACACAGATTAATGGAGATGGGTTAAATTAATATGTAATAGCTAGCCAATAAGAAACTAGAGCTAACAGGCCAAACAGTGATTTAATTAATACGGTGTCTGTGTGGTTATTTCAAGTCTGAGCTGCTGGGCGGTCGGGAAACAAACTAGCAGCCTCCTATAATGGATTACATGAGACCTGCCCAAGATCAAGCCAGCTGAAAATTCCAGCACAGATGGAGGGGTGCTCCTGAGACTCCCCCCTTAGCTGAGCAGCCTTTGGCATGTGATAGCTGTGGTAAGTCATCCATGCCCCAGTGAATGGCCCCACACCCATTTACACATGGTAATTCCTGGTTAGACTCAGAGGGATAACAGTGATGGTGATGATGATAACAACAATACACATGAAGTTGTTGGGGACACAGGTAAGTGGGCCCCAGGGACAGTTAGAGTAGGTAGTAGGGGTGGGTGAGATTAAAAAAAAACAATATACATATATTAATACATGTATTAATTTTCAAAACATAAATACACTTTACAAAAAATTGATACACATAAAGTCACATTTTCCTGAGTGCTTGCTGTCTGCCAGGCATGGCTCAGCAAGTTACTTACAGAGTTACTATTTGTTTGCCAAGCATTCGTGATGTCCCCCAGCACCATTCTAGGCTCTAATAATGTGGTAGTTAAAAAAAAAGAAGAAGAAAAAGTAGCCAGCAGTGGAAGCACACGCCTTTAGTGCTGGGAAGTGGGGGCAGAGGCAGGAGGGTCTCTGATAGTTTGAGGCCAGCCTGGTCTACAGAGCAAGTTCTGAGACAGCCAGGACTACACAGAGAAACCATGTCTCTAGAAAACAAAATGAACAAGACAAAAAATACCTGCCCTCATGGGATTTACTGTCTACACAAGAAGAAAATGACAAGAAAAATAAATAAAATTTGGTATCAGTCACCTAGGTCAGTAAGGAAGACAGAAAGGACAGAGAATGGGGGGGGGGATCTCCATTTGAAAGTGGGTTTGCTAACATGTGGTCCCCACGGAAACTCTAGGATGTGCTTTTAATTTTGTCAGTTCAGATGACAGGAAGCTGAGAAACAGGGAAGCCCAACGTTTCCCATCCAGGAAACAGCAGATCTTGGCTTTCACACTAGGTGGCTTGGCATCAGAGCCTAGATAGAGCCTAACCAACTCCTATGCCAGGCGCTTCTGCAAAGCTAATGGGTTGCAATCTGACTTGCAGCATCCCATCCCCACGGTACCGAGGAGGAAACCCAGAGATTTGCACAAGCCAGACAATCACTCTACCATCTGGGCTGTGTCCCCAGCCCTGACCTGCACCATCTAAAAAATAAACTAGAAACAACAAGCCATGCGGATCTCTTTTTTTTTCTAAACAATTGAAAAATTGCCCGGCTTTTCAGAGCAGGAGATAACTCTGTGGACTAAGTGTCCACAAGAAACCACTGCATGGCTTTCTACAGCATGCAGTAAGGAACACAATAGGACACCTCCCAGTGGTCTTTTCCAGAGAAAAAGGCAGCATTTTTGAAATATATTTTTCCTGTTCTATTCTGTGAACCAGGTAGGGGCAGGTGAATCGAGTGTGACCATTCAGTGGCTACTCCTTGTGCAGCTGGCAGACTTTCCAGGTTCTGTTCCTGTCTTAGCACCGATCATTTGCCTCTGCATCTGGGGCTTCTTCACCAGCCTCTCTGGATCAGTTCTCGCCTTGGGTGGCTTCACTCTGTCTAGAGGGAGGTGGAGCAATGGGAAGAGGCCACGTGACCGAATCCCTAGTTACTTAGTAGTAACGTAACTACTCTGTGCTTTATTTCTCTGATAAAATCCTGACTCCAAAGCTGAGGGCCATGGACATTGCACCTGTCTGAGACACGTCTGTCTCTGGGTACCTCTGCATCCTGCTCTGGGCTGCGGGACGGCCAAAACATGAGTGTCTCTCCGGGAGACAGATGGAGGAGTGGTGGAGGCACAAAGCCTTGGCTGAGAGGTCCTGACAAACGAGACTGCTGCAACAGTGCTGATCAGAGGTTTCCTCCGCCTGGATCCCACGCCGGTGGACACACATACCATGTCCAAGCAGTGCCCAGTAGCAGGACCAAGGTCAGTGCTCCAGGTGAGTTCACATTTACATCCGCCTCCCTGAGTTAGGCTCCTGCGTCAGGGTTTGGACAGGGGGTAACATTTCCAGGACACTGATTCCAGAACTGTGAAGATGATCGTGGGGAGGGCAGTAAGCTGTCCGAAGAGGAGGATGGCAGACACTGGGCTGGGCAGCAAGTCCATAGCTGTTCCCGTCGGCAAGAGTAAGCAGAGAGGTATGCCCTCCCTCTGAGCATGCCCTCGTTCAGCCATTCGACCCACAGCCTGCCCCCTCAATTGCCAGGCTTTGAGATCTCACTCTTGAGAGTAATGTCTGTGGAGAAGCTTTCCCGGGACATCAAAGGGTCAAGGTTGAGGCTCAGGATTCGGTCCTGTTCCCAGCATACACCACATGTGTGAACTTGAACAATGCTTCTGGGGGCCATGTCTTCCTTTTTTGTGTGTGGGATTTTGTGTGATTTCACATGCTGCTGTGTTAAGACATCTGGTATCTAGTTAGTTGTGGGGTTCTTATGTAATGTCATTACAGAGCTTCCATGGTCCAGAAGGCCAGAGAGGCCATGTGATCTTAAAGGCCATCTTACTTCACCGTGTTCCAGACATGGGAACTAGGGCAGGAGAGACACATGATGTGCTCAAGGTCACGGGCTGGTTACTGGAGGGAGGAGGGAAGAGGGGACTCCGTGATGGTTCTCTCCCCTCAACAGCTGCTGCCTCCTTTCCCAGGCTGGGCTCTCCTGTGGATGCTACCATTGGGTCTCTGGACCAGGAATTCAGGTGGATCCCCAAAGCCTCTGAGGAGGTGTGCAGGTGAGCAGGTGAGCAGGACAGGAATGCGGTGCTGATTGAGCAGTGTCCCAGGCAGCTCCCCTGCCCAGCCCTGCAGGGACAGGGACCAGGAAGGGTTTTTCCCAGACAGCAGGATCTGCAGAGTCATTCTAGTGCCTGGGAAAAATGGGCTTCGGGGCAGAGATCAAAGTTCTTTCTGCTCCATCAGCTGCCAGGAACCTACAGAACCAGCAGGCATTGTTGTCCGTGATGAGCAGGGACAACAGGCGCAGCTGGGGTGGGGAGCTGGCAAAGCCAGGAGCCAAGCAAAGCCAACCCTGGCCCTGCCCATGGGGGACTGAACCTTAGCCTCAGTCCCTCTAGTGCATGCTTGACACCCTGCAAGACGGCTTGCTGTTGTTAAAGGCACACCAACCAAGCTTGAAGACCTAAATCCAATCCCCCAAAACCTCATGATAGACAAAGACAAACATGCAATACAGGTCATGACACCGTACCCACACATACACACATGCACACAAACATGCAGGCAATCACTTGTACACAGTAAAATACAATCGAAAAAAAATCAAAGGAGAGATAATAGGAGGAAAAGGTTTGAAACCAGATGAAAACTGGGCTCAAATCCTAGTTACCCTAGAACAGAGGAAGTAAAAAGAATGAACTGAGCCTCTGGTCCTCCTCCTCATTCAACAGAGCTTCCAACCACGCCTTCCCAAGAGGGGAAGTGAAGTCCACTCAAGACACGGGGTTAACAGCCAAGCAAACCAACACTGGTTCTTTCCGTTTCCCCCTAACAAATGTTTGCCATGTAGCCGAGACTGGCCTCAGACTCATGGCTGCCCTGCCTCTGCCTCCCAAGTCTGAGTTCACAGGTGCGCACCACCACACCTGGCAACATGTCTGTTCTCAGTGCGTGATCAAGAAATGGCAATTGGGGTTGTAGAGGTTTTCATCACGGCACACAGCAGACAGACACACGGCAGACAGATACATAGCAGACAGACACACGGCAGACAGACACACGGCAGACAGACACACAGCAGACAGACACACGGCAGACAGACACACGGCAGACAGACACACGGCAGACAGACACACGGCAGACAGACACACGGCAGACAGAGACACAACAGACAGACACACAGCAACGAGCCTTTAAAGTGCACAACCAGCAGAACGGAGCATTCCTTAAAACCTGTTGGTGCCCAACCATCTGTTTAGGTAGAGGGGGACAGGAATATAACTGGCCGACCACAAAGCCAGATCAATCTGGATTCCAATGTGTCCATAACTATTTTTGCCGTAGTGATACCATTTTCCCAATTCTACGGTGAATAGATGGGGTTTGGCAGCAAGCGACACGGAATCAAAGTCTGAAGAGTGGAGAAACTGAGTGAGGATGTGGCTTTGGTCATGGGCCATACACAGAGCAGGGACTCGTGGCGGCTCAGGGCTGGTCTAGCAAGCATAAGGCCTTGGGGATGTGGGTGTGGTGGTGCTCACCCCTTATTCCAGCACAATGGAAGTGGGGACAGGAAAATCAGAAGTTCAAGTTCATCCTTGGCTACATAGAGAGTTCCAGGCTAGCCTGGGCTACAGGATATGTCTCAAGGGCACTGGGAAACTCGAAGGTAACTCATAAATTAGCCCTCTGTATCTTTTCTCTGCTCTCTCAGAAGCCACACACATGCCTGCACTTCACTGACACGAATCTGGAGTAACAATTCTTAGAGAACAACTGTGCACAGGATGTTTGCTGTGCTCTGGATTGCACAGCAAAGCAGCTGCCAACTGGTGACGGAGGCACAGGCTTGTGCCAGTATTGCCTGGGCTCATCTGAGGTACAGTTTTACCAGGGTAATGACTGACCCTGTCCACCACCTCTAGCTTTAATGACAACACCATGGGGATCTATCAGGACTGAGAGGATGTGGAGATAGGTGTACCAGTAGCCTTGTGATGGAGGAAGGTCATTGGTTAAAAAATAAAGAAACTAACTGTCTTGGCCCATTTTATTGGTTAGAACATAGGTGGGTGGAGTAAACAGAACAGAATGCTGGGAGGAAGAGGAAGTGAGCTCAGAGACGCCATGCTCCCCTCTCCCGGGCAGATGCAATAGTTCTGCTCTCTGAGGCACACGCGATGAAGCTCCGGCCCAGGATGGACGTAGGCTAGAATCTCTCCCGGTAAGACTGATGCTACTCAGATTATTAGAGATGGGTTGATCAGGATGTGAGAATTAGCCTGTAAGGGCTATAGTTAATGGGCCAAGCAGTGTTTAAAAGAATACAGTTTGTGTGTTGTTATTTCGGGTAAAGCTAGCCAGTGGCAGGAGCTGGGTGGCAGAATGCAACCCGCAGCTCCTTACTACAGCCTTGGGACAGGCCAATCGGGGAAGATGGAAAAATAGCCAAGATACATCATACCTGATGCAGCAGTTCTTTAAGAAATTCAAAGTTCATTTTTAAAAAGCCATGCCAAACAAAAAACATGGCAAGCATGGGGCCATCTGGGAAGCTGGAGTGAAAGGAAGCAGCTCCCCTTGTCCAGGCTCTTCATTTGAACATGGTCCAGCATTGGGAAGCTGCCCTAGACAGCAGGACATTTGCTCCCCTTGCTCCAGGAGATACACCGTGCCTTTGATTTCTTAAATGATGGCTCTTACTTTCTGAGCCTTCAGTAAAGACAATAGAAAGGCCACCAAAACCCCCGGAAGGAGGACCTGAGAATCCCAGATGCCCCAGCTGAGATCTGAGCCCCGTCTGCTGGGGGAAGCTGGAGACAGGTGATGTGGCTAAGAGTCTCCCATTCCTTACCTTCTCTGTGTCAATGCCTCGGGACATGGACCAGGTGGACACGATGTAGTCCATGACCCGCTCGCTCAGCCCCTTGGGCACCTGGTAGAGCTTCAGGAAATCCCGGACACTGTTGAGCATCTCATGATACCTGTTGGTGTTGGCATACATCTGTTGGAAAATGGTTGTCACATTCCCAAAGATGGTGGCATACAGAAGAGCTGGAAACAAACAAAAGACACAACGTGTGAGCCGTCCGTGAGCCAAACTCCAGAGTGCGCGACTCCCTCCGAGAAGGCCAGGGGCCAGGCCTGTGCACCTCAGAAGAGGGTCCAGACGTCAGGAGAACCTCCCATCTCAAGCCAAAGAGTTTGGAACAGCAGACAACCAGGTCCGAAGGTGTGCTAGGCGGGGCTCATGGAGATGAGACCTGGTGTGGCTGGAGCCTCAGACACCCATAGGGCAGAAGCCAGTTTTCACTCATCACAAAAACTCTGAGACATGCCTGAGGCCATCAGTCAAGTGTGTGTCTATGTCCCTACACCAGTCCAAATTCAAACTATGAGCAACAGCCTATGAACTTCTGTTGGTACCCAGGGCACTGAATGGCAAGACACAGCCCTGGTCCTTATAGGACTACATGGTAGGAGGAGCAGACCCTGATACCCATCCACCACAGATAACTAAACGGTAGGGGTTGGCCGAGGACCACAAAAGACAATTACAAGTGAAATAAACCTTGTTGTCCCTAAGTCTGTTTTTGTCATGGTGTTTTTATCACATCCATAGCAACCGTAAGACACATAGACTATGCCCATTAAAGTGTAAAACTCTCTATTTCAAAATTTTTTTTCAAGTTGTGCAGCCATCAGGTTTAGAAAGTTTTCATATTTGCAAAATAAAAGGAAAAAAAGGAAGCCCATATCCATTGTCATTCCCTTGCCACCCTTTCCCCGGCTCTCCCAGCACACAGTCACTTCCTGCCCCTGCAAACTCATCCGTTCTAGGCATTTCATGTGAATATATGTCTTCTGAGACAGCTTCCCTCACACCATAACAAGTATTGGCATTTCCTTCCTTTCTGTTGTAATGTAATCAATCATGAGAAAAGGCCTCATTTCACTTGCCACTCATCGGTTAGCGGGCATTTCTGTTTTTAACTTTTTCACCTTTCGGCTATTACACATATGAATGTCTATGAACATTTGTGGGTCGGTATTTGAGTAACACGCATTTCATTCTTGCAGGTTTGTGCCTGGAACCAGCACTGCTGTCATGTGTGACTGAGTTTGACAAGCTGACAAACTCCCGGCTGTCTCTCAGGTACCTCCTGGTTCTCGAGAGATGGGTCATCAGTTAAGAGGGTGCATCTCTTGCAGAGGGCCGGAGTTCCATTCCCAGCATCTCTTTAGGGTGGCTCACAGCATCCTGTAGCTCCTCCAGGGCATCTGGCGCCCTCTCCTGGTCTCCACAGGCTGCTGCACATGTGCACACACCCACACACAGACACACATGCATATCTTAACTAAAAGAATATAAATAGCTAGGGGTGGTTGCACATGCCTTTAATACCAGCACTTGGGAGACAGAGGTTGGTGGATCCTAATGAGTTCTAAGACAACCTGGTTTACATAGAGAGTTCCAGGCCAACCATGGCTACATAGTGAGATCTTGTCTCAAAATAATTAAAATGATGGTGATGACGACTATAAGACAACAATACTATAGCAATGTAATAATAATCTTTAAAGTAGCTGCATTTTTACATCCCTATAGCACACGAGGGTCCCAGTGCAGTGCCTCCATACTGTGCCCTCCCCTCTTTTATCAAGCTCTATTATATTACCATCTGTGATGCTGGCTTTATTGTCCACTTGACACAACCTAGAATCACACAAGAAGAATTCTCTATGGGGCACTGCCTACATCAGGTCACTATGAGAATGCCTATAAGGGGTTATCTTAATTAAGTTAACTGATGTGTGAAGTCCCACTCCTGATGTGGGATTCTCCACTGAATGCTGTGAACACCACTGGTTAATAAAGAACTGGCTTGGCCTATGGGGTAGAACAGAGCTAGGCAGGGAAAACTAAACTGAATTCTGCCTGGATGGGAGGAGCTCACTGCTGATCACCTGGCTGGAGTCAGTGTTGGGGAACACAGGTTTGGATTAAGTACCTGAGATGCTCTAAGGCATTCTGTGTGCTATTCTAGTTCTCTGTTTCCTTTCAGAACATTCATCAAAGTGTGGGGACACAGATGCCACTTTACGACCCCAGGCTGCTTGGACTAGTCACCTGTGTCCTTCTCTGGAGTAAGTCTAAACAGCACAGAGGAAAGGTGTCTTTATCTGCTTAGGAACATTTATAAAAGCTACCCCATTTCCTCTTCCTCCTCCCCTTCCTCTTCCTCCTCCTTTTTTCCTCCCCTCCCCAACCCTGGATCTAGCTACTCTACTACCCCAAGAATATTTGGGACCAAGAGGAAACACGCATTAGGACCATATTATTGAATATTTTCCTTAACTTCTTTCCCCCAAAAGAAAACTCCTGTTCTATGGTTTCCTCCTATAACGAAACCTCCATCTTTCTCATCCGGAAGAAAACACTTCTGTATACAGAAGGGCTGAAGAGTAAGAATGAACACAGAAGTGGGGATAGAGAGTGAGTCCTGGGAGCCAGGCTCGCTTCTTAACTAATATACTTGATCCACAGAACAGTAATTCTTCCATATTAGCTACCTTTCTATTGCTGTGATCAAACACCATGACCATAGCTTATAGAAGGTAGGGTTGATTTGAGCTTATGGTTCAGGTGAGAGTCCAAACTAGCGTAGCGAGGCAGGACAGCAGCTGGGGCAGCAAGCTGAAGGCTTATGAGAAGCAGCTGTAAAGGTCTTTAAACTCTCAAAGCCCACCTCCGGTGACAGGCATCGCCTAACAAGGCCACACCTCCAAAGCAGTTCCACTGACAGGAGTCTGAGTACTGAAATGTCTGAGACTATGAGGATGTGTGTGTGTGTGGGGGGGGGTTCTCTTCAAATCATTACAACATCTATTTATATTAACACTGTTTTCTGTCTTTGCCATTACCATCGCTTCTGTTCCTTCTAGTGTGACAGTTGTGGAGAAGGGATGGAAATATGTTCCTATGTATAAACCTCAGGGTCTGGGCACAAAGGAGTAGTGAGGAGAGAGTGGAGTAACTGCCCACTGCCTGGCAGCAGGCCCATCCCACCAAGAGGGGGTCACCAGGAGAGCAGAGACTCTACCTTGAGACAAAAAGCTCAGTTCAGAAGCTTGGGTCCTCTGCAGGCCCTGGGCAACCACCCACCCTCTTCAGAATCCCAGCTCTACTGCAGACCTAGGGCAATCGATCTCCCACCCTCTTGAAATGTCTTCATATGTTATAGAGTTCCTAATAACCTTAGAGAAGTTTTTCTTGTTTTGGTGTTGAGTTTTGAGGGAGGGTCTCACTAATGGCCCAGGGTGGCCTGAAATCCACTATATAAATTAAAGTATCCTAGAACTCATAATCCCCCTGCCTCAGTCTCTTGAGTGTTGCAATGATGAGTATATATCACATTCCTGGCTTAGTTTTAATTTTAATAAATAGGCTAATGTCTGTGAGTGCCTACTGGAGGATCCAGGTCTTGCTAAGCCATCAACATGGAACCACAGTTAAGAGCAGAATTGTCACAGCCTATGGAGCTGGAAAATGTCCCTCAAGAATCTAATCTTGCAATAGTTTAATTCAACAAATGAACACTGAGTATCTGGGTATGCTGTATCCAGTCCTGGGAGGCAACACAGTACAGAGAATATTCTGGGCTCCAAGGAAAAGTCAAACCTTTCCAGGATCTCCTGTGATTTACATGTATTATGTTTCCCATAGACTCATGTGTTTGGACACTTCCATTTGGGCAGGTTGTGGAGCGCTGAGGAGCTGGAGCCTTGCTGGAAAAGTTGAGTCAGTGGCACCTTGAGGTTTTTATAGCCTGGCTCTGCTTGCTGCTCACGCTCTGCTTTCTCACTGCAGACTCAACACCAATGCTTCAAGCTCCTGCTGTCACTATGCCCCCATCTCGATGGACTGTGACCCCTCAAACTGTGAGCCAGCACAGCGCCCCCACCTCGATGGACTGTGACCCTCAAACTGTGAGCCAGCACAAACCCTTCTTCCCTGAAGCTGCTTCTTGTCAGGTGTTGGTTTAGTAGCTTTTATAAGAAAAGGAACTAATATAGTTATTCTGTTTATGATGATAGTATAATGAGTCAGCAAGGCAAACGCCAGGAGCAATGCTGATGGACCAGCTCCATGATAAACCTTAGTATTTATTTCTGAACTGCCCAGTGTGCATAGCTGTACCTCAGTTGTCCCAGATCCTGCCCTCTGAGTCTTGGATATAATCTATGTGCCTTCTAGCAGTACTTTTCTTCATAAATACTCTCTTGTGTGCAGAAATGTCTACTCATTTCAGGGAGTTCTTCCTCTGCATTCAGTAGTTGCTTAATAAATGCTGCAGGTAAATGACTGAAAGGCTGTCTCTAGGAGGGTAGTTTGCGTGTGTTCAAATGGACCAGCAGTCCCATTTATCCCAGTCTATGGGAGGGATGCAGAGTTTTGCTCTCCCCAGAGCTACTGGGTCTCTGGAGCGAGGCTCACATGGTATTTCCTCAGACCTTCAGGCAGCTTTGAGTGTGCTAAGTTTGAGTGTGCTAAGTCTGAGTGTGCTAAATCTGAGTGTGCTAAGTCTGAGTGTGCTAAGTCTGAGTGTGCTAAGTCTGAGTGTGCTAAGTCTGAGTGTGCTAAGTCTGAGTGTGCTAAGTGTGCACATGGGCCCAGTGGTTCACTAGTGAATTGAATGCAATGGTCCATGCCAGATGGGAAGATCATGAGAGGGAAGAAGTTGGGTTATAGTGTGGTGCACTTGGGCCCTTAGCTAACCTCATACTGGACAGAATGGGAGCCACACTGCCCAGGAAGGAGACAGGACCCCCTGGCAGGCAAGACCTCAGGAGCCTGACACTGGCGTGGATGGCTATCCTCAGTTCTGGATTTCCTGCCAGCACTGGCTTTGTGCATCTCTTTCCACCTTTCCAGCCACGGCCTAGGTCAGAAAGTGGCTCTCAAGATGGAGACTAGCAAATACACCTATCCCTCTATTTATAGCAAGAAAAGCCTGAAAACTCATTTAAGGCTGTGCTAAATATAGCACAAATGCCTATATTACCTCAGAACCGCTGCACAAGGGAATGTCACTTAACAAGCTCCGCTCTTACCCGGAGACAGAAGGTCATTTCCAGCCACTTCTCGTCTGTCGAACGAAACAACGGTGTCCACAGCCCCATAACCCATTAGCAGTACATTGTGCCACCTCGCTCGCCAGTGTTTTAATAGCTGCAAATAAAGGAACGGTTTCTACAGGCAGTTACTCCTGGGAAGGACCGAGATGGTCAGACCCTGGTTACAAAGGTCTCCCAGTAATTTGCTGCTTTGACTCATCTTGTGTTTGCCGAGTCCTAGGTCACAGGTACAGGGCACTTTGGCTCATCTTGTGTTTGCCAAGGCCTGGGTCACGGGTGGACCCTTGGGTACGGGGCACTTTGGCTCATCTTGTGTTTGCCGAGGCCTGGGTCACGGGTGGACTGTTGGGCACAGGGACTGTGTAGAAATGCAGCTGGCTGTGGGGAAGTTTACAAGCCCACACCCTACCTCACTCTGTGACAAGAGCCGAGGTTGCTCCAGCATGAGTCATCAGAGAGAATCTAACAAAGCTACTTAGAGGAGCACTTAGTTTTAAAGCGGTTTAAACATACAGGAACTCGGGGTCCACTTCCCAAAGGCAGCTAGGCCTGAAGTTCTCACAAAACCTCGATATTTTCCTTCCACATCTCAAAACAAAAACAAAATGGAAGACTTCTCAGTAGACACTGCTGTCTCCTGGACCCTCTGAATCCAGACATCACAATGATCATACAGGATGATGGAGATTAACGAAATGCCTCTCCCACTGACTGTGAGAGGCAGAAATTAAATCACCCTGACAACTGACTGCTCCGCTATTGGTATCTTGACCATGTTGTGATTTTTCATACTCACTAGTTTCGCCTTTCAGGTTTCAAAGAGTCGTTTAGTTGCTCAGCGACACTCAGGTCACGGGACCTCTTTTCTCACCTCTCGTCATAATCCCACAGTATGAGGATCACTCGGCCCCCAACTCCACAGGGTTCCGGGTAGCGATATCTATAAACCTGTCGTACCCTACAGAGTCCCCCTCTCTGCATAAGTCGACTGCCCCCTTTAGACACAGAGGGTCACACAGTGATCCAC
The DNA here is from genome assembly GCF_037038515.1 of Microtus pennsylvanicus. Classification (NCBI taxonomy): domain Eukaryota; kingdom Metazoa; phylum Chordata; class Mammalia; order Rodentia; family Cricetidae; genus Microtus; species Microtus pennsylvanicus. The sequence goes on along the minus strand of NC_134588.1, from coordinate 110,547,503 downwards.
TGAGTTCAAGGAGAAATGATAATATCAGCTACAATGACAAACAGTGTTCATGTATCTGCTGCTACGTGCAAGCCTTTGTTCTGAGCCCTTGAACGCACAGTGTACAGCCAGGGAAGTTCCCACTATCTTTATGGTACTGATACTGTGTGAGAAAAAGGTTAAGTGATTCACCAAAGCCATATAGCCAGAAAGAAATAGATGGAGGACTCACACCTGAGGGAGTGGCTTGTAAAATACTCGTGCACAGCATCAGACACATTTCTATCCACTAGACATGCGTGCCACCCAGGGCCAGAGGCTGCCCCAGTATTTCATATGCACGGATCCTAGTGAGGTTAGAATCCTAAGAGACAGGGTCTAACAGCCTTATTCAGATATAGATGAGCTACGGATATAAAACAAATACAGAGCACGCAGATAAAATCAGCCCATCCCAGTTTGTCAAGCTGAGTCATAGGCAACAAGAAGGGACCCAGCGCTGTGGGCTTTGTGAGGCCCTGGAGGACTCTGGGCCTCACCTTGGCTCAGCTGCTCACTCCACCTGAGCCATGACTGTGATTCTTGAAGCGCCATCTAAAGTGGGGAAATCCAATCGTCCACCTGGGGGAGTCAAATGCTCAGACCCCTATGGACCAGCTGGTGTGGGAGGGAACCCTGACAGGCTCACAGCACACTCAAATAAAGGTCAACCACAGACCCCCGCTTCAGAAAGCAACAGAAAGCAAGATGTCTTTTCAAGAGCAGAAGAGGAGGGAGGAGAGAGGTGTCTGGTTAGAGGATCAGCACCTCACACGTACAGGCAGGTCAACACAAACATTCTGAACAAGGCAGGGGCACACAGGAACAGGCTGCACCCCCAAAAGGGAAGAGCACAGCAGAGGCCAGACAGTCCAGTATCTAGATCTGTGGGATGGCTCTGTTCACTCCCCCTACAGAGACAGTCCAGTATCTAGATCTGTGGGACGGCTCTGTTCACTCCCCCTACAGAGACAGTCCAGTATCTAGATCTGTGGGATGGCTCTGTTCACTCCCCCTACAGAGACAGTCCAGTATCTAGATCTGTGGGATGGCTCTGTTCACTCCCCCTATAGAGACAGTCCAGTATCTAGATCTGTGGGATGGCTCTGTTCACTCCCCCTACAGAGACAGTCCAGTATCTAGATCTGTGGGATGGCTCTGTTCACTCCCCCTACAGAGACAGTCCTGGTGTGAGACCCTAAGTTACCCTGTAAACCCCACTTGCTCAGGATCAGGTAACTTTCCCGAATGCTGCGAGTTGTAGTTCTTGAAAATAACAAAGCCTCATGGGAAAGTACGGTGGCCTATAGGCTTTGTCTTTATAAGCCCTGACAACACATGGCTATGGGCCACTTAGCTTCAAGTTTCCAGGGAGTGGTCTTGACTAAATTCCATCTTAGCCAGAATATAAAATTTAATAAAGCTTGGTTTAATTTGGCACAAAATGGTGGGACTGGTTTTTCTCTGGTGCATCTCAGTGTAAACACTGGGAATGGCTTGTCCGGCAGAGTGCCAGGAGCAAAGGATGCCCCACAGAAGGAGCTTCTGTCTAGAACACTCTCTACACGTGTGAGGCCCTTCCATATCAGCCTTGTACCAGGAAGGACAGAGGACAGATTCAGACCAGAATGAACAAAGGGGCAAGGAGAGAAGGGGGAAACAGGGAGGAAAGAGGGGGGAATCAAGGGGAAGGGAGAGAAGGGGAGGAGAGAGGCAGGGAGAGGAGAAGAAGGGAGGAGAGAGGGAGAGAGGATGGGTAGAGATGAAAGAGGAGGGGAGGGATGAGAGAGGAGGGGAGGAGAGAGATAGGGAGGGGAGAAGAAGAGAGGGGAACAGAGAGGAGGGTGAGGGGAGGGGAGAAGAGGGGAATAAAGAGAGGGGGGAGGAGAAAGGAGGGAAGAGAAGGAAGAGAATGGGAAGGGAGAGGAAGAGAGGAGAGGAGAGAGAAGGGGAGGGGAAGGAAGGGAGGGGTTTTGAATTTTGATAAATGACAGTGTGGAGGGGAAGGAAACACCATGGCCGGGGTGGAGGTTGAGATAGCAAGGCTGATTTGAGCATCTGTAAGTTTCCCTACAGACCTCAGGGGTAGTCCTAGGAGAAGAGACTGAGCCCTGCCAGGACCCCTATCACAGACAGTGCTGTCCTGGAGGCACAGCCCTTCTGCTTTGTCTCCTTCACCCTCGAGATCTATGCAGACAGTATGACCTCTGACCTAGCATCCCTGGATGCAATGACACCCTGTTCATGGCCCCAGAGAAGGCTTCAGAACAGCCCACTAAACAACCCCCATTCTAACTGCAGGCTCAAGCCAAATTCAACCAGCGTTCATGAGTTCGCAAATGACTTGTCAGAACTCTCACGTTTTTGGTTTTTCTAAGATGGGATATCAGCGTGCCCGATGGATTTACTCTGTGGCTGCTGATTCTGACACAAAATGTAGCCTGTTGAAAGCTTCAAGCTGACCCAGCATTCTGAGCTTTTGTGATATGTTCCAGTTTAATTCAATGCACAGAGAGAAGTTTTAGAAAGGTTTCCATGGTGCAAAGTCTACCAAGTCACATGAGTGTGTGAGAGCCAGAGAAGGGAGGCTGGATTTCAGCCTCAGGCCTCGAGTTCATCTTCATTTCATGCCTTACAAATGGCTCCTCTCGGGCATACACACAGGGGCCAAGACCACACAGATCCTCAGAGGGTAATCCTCTCACTTCTCTTTTAAAACCTGGATTTCAACTCTACTCCAAGAGGACCCTCTGAGTCAATGGCCCCCTGGATCTAATGCGAAGGGTACAGAAAGTTCTAGAAGGGTCAGGCTTGTCTGGGAGACCTAAGTTGGCAGTATTACTCGCATGCAATCACAACTTCCACTGTGAGGGGGAAATGATAGCCCAGCGATGTACAAAGGGCTGTGAGAAGGTGCCCCTGACCATGAGCTGCTCTCTGAGAACAGCACCCACCCCAGGGAGTTGGTGTGAAGGAGCACGATCACGCTAAAACTTTCATCAGTGAGGGAGAAGGGAGTCTCCTCGCCCGCCCAGTGCAATGGCCGGCACATGGCACTTGACTGAGCTTAAGTAGCTACATCAGAGCACAGCAGAGTAGGTGTTGGAGACAAGTGGTATGCATTTCTCATAGATCCGGAAGGTAACGGGGCTCTAAGGTCAGAGTGTAGCCAAGAACTTTGAGCCATCTTATCTTCACATAGCAAAGCAAGGGGTCATCTCTCTGTCTCTTCCTATAAGGGCATTAATCACTTCCCAGGGGTTCTCCCTTCATGACTACTGCCGCTCAGGTGACCCACCCTCATCAGGATTCCAACACCCGATTGGAGGTGAGGGCTCCAAACACTCCAGATAGCGCAGGGTGATTACAAAAGCTAGACCATCTTCTCACTGATTCTTTAATGCACTTCCAATTCCCCAAGACAATCCATCCACACGGACTACTGCTACCCTGTCAATCAGTTAGGGTACCCCCCAGACTTTCGTGACCACAACTGGCAGCGGGGTGTTGACAGATGGGCACTTTGATAGCCAGCGATATTGTGTTGCCTCTGGCTCCTCCTTCACTCATTTCTTCCACAAATGGTTACAAGCCACTCCCTGTGCCAGGCAAAGCTTTAGCTCTCAACCACTGTGCCCCAATAAGCCTGGCCCTGAGAGAACAGAGGACAGTGTACAGCCAAGGTGCTGTGAAGGGTACCCCGCCCTATACTAGGGATCATGGACAAGGGTAGGACACCCATTCCGCTGGTTCCTGAAAGGATCTGGACAGGAAATAATACGACGAGTGAGAAAGCTGGCCTAGCTAGGTATGAAGCCTCGGGCCAGTTGCCCAGGAACTGCCACAAATCGCGGACAGGGTCTTTGAACCCTCGGACCTTTCTGGAGCCTCGTTAGACAACAGAGCGTGTGAAGACCAACTGAGACTCTGGAGCCTCATTAGACAATGGAGCGTGTGGAGGCCAACTGAGATAGAAGAATTTGCACATGCTCAGGAACCAACAGAGCATGGCTGAGAGGATGCTCCATCACTGCAAGCTGCACAATTATTCCTCGTTTCTGGCATTTGCTTGCAGCCAAACCCACAAACTGAGAAGACCAACCAGGTATCCATGGACACACCTACACAGCTGAGTACCCAGCCTGCATCCATGGTCAAACTTGTCCATGAAGGTAGCAGAGAGAAAAGGAGTGGTGTGTGTGTGTGTGTGTGTGTGTGTGTGTGTGTGTGTGTGTGTGTGTGTGCGTGCGCGTGCGCATTTCAGACTTCTGTCAGTCCAATCTACATTAGAGTAACAAGAAAGCCAGGAGCAAGGCTCTCGGACAGCACGCAGGCCAAGTGCATGTGAGGGGCTGGGACTCACCAGGTACTTGTCTGGTTATCGTTACAATGGAAGGCAGAGCTATGTGCGCATGGCTGAGTGTGAGCTTCATAATGTGCATTGCCGAGTGTGCTGCAGAATGCGCATTGCCGAGTGTGCTGCAGAATGCGCATTGCCGAGTGTGCGCTGCAGAATGTGCATTGCCGAGTGTGCTGCAGAATGCGCATTGCCGAGTGTGCGCTGGAGAATGCGCATTGCCGAGTGTGCGCTGCAGAATGTGCACTGCCAAGTGTGCGCTGCAGAATGTGCACTGCCGAGTGCGCTGCAGAATGCGCATTGCCGAGTGTGCTACAGAATGTGCATTGCCGAGTGTGCGCTGCAGAATGTGCACTGCCGAGTGCGCTGCAGAATGTGCATTGCCGAGTGTGCGCTGCAGAATGTGCATTGCCGAGTGCGCTGCAGAATGTGCATTGCCGAGTGTGCGCTGCAGAATGTGCATTGCCGAGTGTGCTGCAGAATGTGCATTGCCGAGTGTGCTGCAGAATGTGCATTGCCGAGTGTGCTGCAGAATGCGCATTGCCAAGTGTGCGCTGCAGAATGTGCATTGCCAAGTGTGCGCTGCAGAATGTGCATTGCCGAGTGTGCGCTGCAGAACGTGCATTGCCGAGTGTGCTGCGGAACACACATGGTGTGTACTTTGTCATTTTCTCATTTGTCTGATAAAAGCTGGGCTGTGCTCTTCAAAAGTTTCTGCAATTCTAACACTTTATTTTGCCAGAAGTGTCACTCTGAGATGGCTACTTACTAAGATCAAACACAAATTCAGGTTTTATCGATGCCTGACTCTAAAAGAACCATCCACCAGAGGCTGTGAGTCACTTCCTACTCGAAGCAATGGGTGAAGAGAAAGACCTCTGCCAGGCGGTGGTGGCATGTCTTTAATCCCAGCATTCAAGAGGCAGAGACAGGTGGATCTTTGTGAGTTCAAGGCCAGTCTGGTCTACAGAGCAGTTCCAGGACAGCCTCCAAAGCTACAGAAAACCCTGTCTTGAAAGATCAGAAAGAGAGAGAGAGAGCGTGCTACACACATCTCCTAGTTCTTGCCACCCACCTCCTGCCCATAACTTTCTCAGGTGGTTCTCTATGGACGTCACCTACAGAAAGAAAAGTATCAAGAGTAAAGATGGGGGAACCCTTATGCATATTATAGAATAAAGATAAAAGTTAAAAAGGAAGTCCATGGCATGGGTCTTGTGAAGGAGACCCTGGAAGCTATTTCTTTCGGAGACCCTACCCCTGGAGAGAAGACAATGGACAAGCCTCTGGCTCAGCATCAGGGTTTCAACTGAGAACATCTAAGAAGCGTTTTCTCTTCCACTCATGAAACTGTTGGTGTAAGCATTCCACGGCCACTCCAAGCACACAGAGACTAAAGCCACAATATTTAGCAAGTTACACTTCCAAAGGTCAGAGTGTAAACGGCTTTGTACAATGTGCCTTTGTGTACAGAGTCCAGTGAGCAATTACCTGTCCCCTCTGACCAGACCGTGTGTGTGGCACAGAGCCCGGGTACTTGGGCTTGCAGAGTTGGCACATGGACAGAAACAGGCAGACCCTCAGAGCACAGAGGTCTCAAGCCTGGGCTGAATATAAATGGCCTTTAACAACATCGCAACTGTAACCTTTAACAAATCAGTCGCCAAACCTTCAAGGTTCTAACTTTATCTTATAATAAAAACAAGAAGGTTTTCAAGGACTCAGTCTAAGAAGTGGGAATATCCAAAGTAAGATGATTTCTGCATGAAAAGAGCTTTCCATACATAGTGAAGAAATATTATTTAAGTCCTTATGCTCGTACATTATAGCTCACAGTCAACATCACACTACTCTGGTCCCTGTGAAAGAGGCAGAGGAAGGTTCACTCCAGGGATAAACACATTAAGCTGCCCCTTAGGTTTTCACCACAGTGTAGTCCAGAGCACAGTGGAGATTAAAAGGATAGGAATTTGAGGGTAGGAGGCTCTGGGCTCACAAACCACGAGTCCTCTCATACCTTCGCCCTGGCTTGTTACTTTGGCTAAAACAGATCTCTGGTCTTCAGTTTTCTCATCTGTTGAATGGAGGTGAACAATACACGCCTCGACAGGCTAGAGGAGGAAGAACTGCAGAGGCTGTGAAGTGGGAAGAACTCAACTGGAGGTGGCTGCACTTACTCCAACTCTTGGGTATCATTTACAGACACAACAGTACAGATACTAAGACAGCACAGATACCAAGACTCACAGTGTGTATGTAACAAAAGCTACAAACTGGGCATTAGTAAAGGCGGGCCTCCTCTGTGTTGCTATAGTAACAAGGAGATGTGACACACTCAAACACAAGCTTTTGTTGCCAGGAGGGTCTCACAGTCTCCTGCCCCCAAGCAAGTATGAATTCCAGGTAAGTAAGGCTTTGCTTCCCATCTGAGCACAGACAGACCATGCAGGGGAACTGGTGAGCCAGTGACAGAACTAGGGTTCACTCCCGTGGGACCCTTGGAGCATAGACAGATAGGGTGGGCCAGGGCCAGGGCCAGGGCCAGAGATCACTCCCATGGGACCCACTGAGCAGCCAGCTCTCAGCAAGAGCATGTTTGCTACTGCTTGTCTCTTGGTGTCTCTCCAAAATGCATGTTGAAACTTAATCCCTTGTGCAAAAGAATTAGGATGTGAGTTCTTTGGGGTAATTAGGTCCCAAAGACTCTGTCCTTAGAACTGGAAGCAGTGCCCTTAATAAGAGCTTGAGAAAGTCCATGTCTTTTGCCCTTCCGGCATGTAAGAACACAGCAGCAAGCCTTTCCAACATTGAGAACTGTGAGAAATTACTCAGACCAGGGTATTTTATTACCGCAGCTTAAATGGACTAAGACAGCACTTTACCAAAGTCTGCTCTAAAAACTGGTTTATCCTTCAGTGAAAGGGCCATTCCTCCAGAGACCCCCATCTCTGAGGTTGCAACAGCTGATTCTCAGAACAATTTTCAGCTAAATTCCATCAAATCAGGCCCTTTTAGTGTGAACAGCCACTAGCAGGAACCACTCCTGAAGATCAGAGTGGAAGTATGGCCAAGACGGGCTTGTGGGGGCAGGAAAGAGGCTGTTGTATGTTGTAGAGGACATCCAATGCCATCTGGCACAGCAGACTGACATGGGGTCCCCTCTCCCCGTGTCCAGGTTCAGAACTACCTCTCAAGGAAGGAGGGGTCCTCCTTTCCCACTTAGCAAAACAAAGCTCTGTCACGGCGTAAACGAATGCAGACAGATTGTAAATATATATATACAGCTTTAATGGCGAAATAGACTTACAGAACCACCGTTCCTGCGGAGACCAGGAAAGCAGAAGCAGCGGCTGGGAGCATGCTCGGCCAAATTTATAGGCAAACATTAGCCCGAGGCGAACAACCCCCCCCTAGGGGGCGGGACTTATCCCTACAAAGCTCCAATCTAAAGAGAGCCTGCCCTGCCTCTCACTGACCAGCTGACCAGCGGACAGCTGTGATCCAGTTAACAGGACCACATTCAGCTCCCGGGGTGCTTCCGCTAAGGTGAGCGCTCCTGGGAACAGCTCATTTCCCAGGGTGATTCCAGGCCCCTTTGCATGGTTGCTCTGCACCTAGCTGCCCAGCTAGCTGCCTTTACATGTGGCCATTGATGTCGCTTTTGTCCAGTCTATTCTTAGCAAAGGAGACAAAGTGACTATCTAAACACCATCACTAAGGCGCCCTGAAATCTCTGTGATCCAGAGGTCTCTAACCTATCCCTTCCTTTTTTCAACCTCATCCTGCCACCCAGCATCCTGGTTGTTCCTTGAAGATGCTCTCACTTCAGGACTGCTGGCTACACAGGAAAACCCTTCCCACAAATGGTGGTATTTTTTTTTAATCTTGGTTCAGACGCAGCTTCTCAAAGGGCATGTAAAATCCATCCTACATCCAACACCTGCTCCTGACACATTCAATTTCTTAACATACTCTGTGACCTCCCCTATTTCCAATTAACAAATGCATACAAAGTCTCCATTTTGTATCATACACAGCCCTTCCTTAGGGTACACCAAGGATAGCCCTGAGCACTTCAGAAATAATGAATGTGTTCCATTTACAACATGTAGCATTTCCTGAGTTCTCAGCTCCCTAAGGCAAGCATCTTTGTTATATTCACTAAGGTATATCTCTGGTGCCTAGACCAGAATGTAGCACAGTAGGAGTTCTCAATAAACATTTGTAAATGAGCTATGGACTGGGGAGATGGATTGAGCAGTTAAGAGCACTGGCTGCTCTTCCAGGAGATCAAGATTCAATTCCCAGCACCCACGTGGCCGCTCAAAGTTGTCTGTAACTCCAATTATAGGAGATCGGACATCATCTTCTGACCTTCACGTGGACCAGACACACACCTGATGTATAGACGGACATACAGGCAAATACCTATGCCTACCTGGGGTAGAGACATAGATACAGGCAAACAACTATGCCCATAATTTTTAAATTTAATTTAAAAATAAATGAATGTGTTATGGGCTAATAAGATTGCTCATGCTACACACACACACACGCACATGAGAAAACTGCCCACACTTGACCAGAGCTGAGATCTTGGGCCAGGAACCTCACAAAGCTTTGATTAAGGAATATGCCCTGGCTTTGGAGTTCATAGACATGGGCCTTTGAAAAGAGGCTAAAGGGCCTTTTTCATGCCTACTAATTATGATCTCACGATTTACTGTAAGTCTGACTAAGTTTTTAAGAAGACATACCTTTGTTCTAAAGACACCCTAGAAACACACAGGCCAACAACTTGTGGCTTATCCCAGGAAAATACCACTGCCAACTTCTAACTGAACTTTGTTCTGTTTGAGTTTGAGTGTGTAAGTTTACTCAAGCTGAGACAGGGTTAGAACAGGTAGCCTCAGAACCTTCACCATGTAACCAAATTCATATGCAGAAGTTGTATCCCCAGAAATAAATTACTTCTAGACATGAGTTCATTGAAAGCTTTAATGGCCTTCACAAGCTACTGTTCTACCGGGAGGGGGGTGGTTAAGTCAAATTAAGATGAACAGAGAAAGAGTTGAGATGAGCCTCTGTGGGGCCAGCAGGGACTTCTTGTCGCTCACAACAGAGCCATCAGGGGAAAGCTGTGAACAGACACAGTGAGGTAGCCTGTACCATGGTACAGCGTTTCGTGGCCATAGAGTAACGTGGAGGACATCAAGACTGCCCCCTTCTCAACACCTTTCTACCCAGCTCAACTGCTAGGAGACGTCCTCGGGCAGTCCTGTTCCATGGTACCCATCCAATGAGTCTGTCTCTTAAATGGAATTCTTCAGGTAGTGAGGGTCACAGAAGCTAATAGAGAAACACACTGTGTCTACACTGCCCAACATGCGAGCTACCAGCTACATGTGGCTCTGCAGCCTAAGATGAGCAGAGACCACTGAGACCCTCCTTTTAAAGTTTTTTTTCAGTTTTCTTTATGTATTTTTTTGGTATGAATACTCTGTCTGCATGTATGCCTGCATGACAGAAGATGGCATTAGATCCCATTACAGATGGTTGTGAGCCACCATGCAGTTGCTGGGAATTGAACTCAGGACCTCTGGAAGAGCAGCTGGTGCTCTTAACCTCTGAGCCATCTCTCCAGCCCTGTTTTTATTTAGTTTTGATCATGCGGTTCGTGGTTTCCGGACCCCTTTCTTATGATCCCTCTCCAGGAAAACAGCTCTTGTTCTTCAACAGCGTTTCTACGAGTGGCTTCCAGAACCTTCTCCATGAGTCCTAACTTGCCAAAGTTGTCATACAACGGGAACTAACTGGGCCTGGGACATGGCTCAGCAGTAGAGCACATGATTCACAAACATGAAGTCTTGAGCTCAGTCTGCAGCAGCAAAAACCACAGCAAATCCAAGCTCAAAGACCAGCAAGATCTCTCGGCAGGTTAAACACACTCACTGGTCACACAGCCTGATGGCCTGAGTTCAATCCCTCAGACCAACACAGGTAGGAGAGAACTGACTCCCTGGAGTTGTCCTGTACACACACACACACACACACACACACACACACACACACGCACACACGCGCACGCATGCACACACACACACACACACGAAAAAAAAGTTCAGAACATCTGTTGAGATTGTCCTGACAGACAGTCACCTCTGACCTGAGCCTGCTCAGACATCTGATAACTCTCCTTAGATCCCCTCAGGGAGTACTTGGCATACACTAGGTGTCTGGGAAATATTTAAAGCTTAAAGACATACTCCAAATATCCTGCTATTATTCAATGAGCCCATTTTCCCAACTCTCCAGAGTCTTCTCAGATTTTATCCTTTAATTACCCACACATATACATATGAATCTATATGCGTGTATGTACGTATATATGTATATGTGTGTACATGAATGTGTGTCAGAACATTGTATTTATATGAAAGCATATATGTGTGTGTGCATGTATATCAAATGTATGCATGGTTCACATGTATGTATATGCACACATGCATGTCTAGTTTTATATCTGTGAATGGATATATGTATGGATCCATGTGTATATGCATATATCTGTATGTGTAGATGAGTATACATGTGTATATTTATATGTGTATGTATACACATGTGCATGTATATGCTTATGGATGTATGTGCATATATGCATGTAGATGTATGTGTGGATTGTATACATGTGCACATATATAGATATGTAATCACACATGTGTTTATATATGTAATAAATGTATATGTATGCATACATTTGCATCTCTGTGTATGTAAGTATATACATGCATATAAATGTATAAGTATGTATGTGTTCACATGCATATGTGTATAAATTTGCATGCACATAGATGCTTGTATCTATCTATATATGTGTGTGTGGATATATGTACATTTATGTGTTTGTGTGTATATGTGTGCATGGATGTAGGTGCATGGATGTCTTCTTTTTCCATTCTGATTTGTTAACGTTGTAGATTTGTTTCTCTTCAGACCCACCAATATCCTTATATTAAAACTGTATTAAATATATATGCTTCTAAGGATAGCAAGGATTATTTTGTCCCCCTCTGTGAGCAGATACCAAAGCATAACCAAAGTGGAGTCAATATTCTCTGCAGGATAAACCTTCCAGGCAAACATGGCCTTTCAGAAAGCACAAGTGAACTAATCAAAGTCAGATAATGTTGAATTCTTTATGTCTTATAGGGCAGGAGCCATTTTTTTTTCATCCAGCTCTAGAAGCCACTTGAGAGATGGTTTCTGATATTGTAGACACCGAAATATTCGACAGATTATACACTTAAATACAAACATGGTACAATAGCCGCATTCCTTTAGGCCCCTGATTCAAGGGCTGCTGCCTTCCCAGAAGACAGGCACGTGTTCACTGAATCACACCTGGATGCTACTTTACCCTACTGCCTGCTGGTCCTCAGAGAGCCAGCAATCCCTGGGAAGCTCTAGGATGAGGCTATTCTACAGTTTTATAATAAATATACTTACTTGCAAAGTGAATCATCAGTAGTAACAGAGCTGAGAATTATTAATGTTATGTTTACAATCACACTTTCTCCAGCAGGACCCAATCTGAGCTTTAGACAGAAAGAAGTCATCACAAGCCCCCACCGCAGGTGAAAGGCGTGCACCTTCTGAAGTTCCGCTGTATTAAAACACTACCCAGAGTGGTGCTACTGAGGGCCAGGCTTTGGCACGCGATTAAAGACGCGAGAACAGAATTCTTCACACATGTACACACCAGGACCTTTACCAGCTGAACTGTCTTCTCCTCCCATTCTCAAGAAAATCATGTATGTAAAGGACGAGCACCTGTACTTTAGTCTTCACAGACAACTACCGCTAGATGCAGGTGCAACCTTGGTCGTAGTAGAAAAGGCTCCATGAAGAAAGGGTAGAACTTCCCCTGGTGGGAAAACAGAGGGGCTGCTGTGACTGGCACAAGAGGGACAATGCTGTGATTGGTCTTAAGAAAGATAACCCTTCACTTGTGAGCCAGGTTTGCTGTGATTGACTCACAGTGAGACCCTGTGCAAACCTGTGCTCACCTACTTGCGACACCATTCAGACCCTCTGCAAACCCATCTGAGCCAACAGTTAGACTCTGCAGACCTGGGCTAACAGTTAGACCCTGTGAAAACCTGTGTTAACAGTTAGACCCTGTGAAAAACTGTGTTAACAGTCAGACCCTGTACAAACCTGTGCTCACCTACTTGCGACACCATTCAGACCCTCTGCAAACCCATCTGAGCCAACAGTTAGACTCTGCAAACCTGGGCTAACAGTCAGACCCTGTGAAAACCTGTGTTAACAGTTAGACCCTGTGAAAAACTGTGTTAACAGTCAGACCCTGTGCAAACCTTCCTGGGCTAACAGCCAGGCCCTGTGCAAACCCATCTGAGCCAACAGTTAAACTCTGTGCAAGCCTGGGCTAACAGTCAGACCCTGTGCAAAGCAGCATGTGACAACAGTATGGGAAACTGTATCAAATAATTAGGGTGAGAATCCTATAAACGGTGGTTTTCATAGCCCTAGAAGTGGGGATGGGATGGAGAAGATGAAGAGAGTATCCTAACTGTCTTTTGGCCTTGATGCAAGGGATGGGTGCTGTTTCACAAGACAAAGGGACTCTACAAGCTCTTGAGCTCAATGGCCACACTTCTAAGCCAAAGAGAAGGTCTCTTTGGCAAAGCAAAGGGTATGCTTGCACACGGAGACATAAACAAGAGAACCAGCCGGCGTTGTTCCCGCTTCTACTCATCTGCACGGAAATCTAATTTATTTCCATGGCGTGAAAGTCAGTCGGGCAGCATAATGAAAACAAACAAGCTTGCCAGGAAGTTACCTGAAGCCTCAGAAGCATGCTGATGCGCCTCAGTGGAATCCGTGCAGACGCTAACAAGGTTCTGGTGTGTAGACACCATTCTGAGAACCGTAGAGCAAAGTATTTTCTTCTTCTTCTTTCATCATTTCCAAATACCTTAAGCACACGAGACTACAGCCATGCCGAACTAATCCTGCCCCACCATGAACGTGAAGTGTGCGCAGGAGGCAGGCACAGAACTCCCGCACAAGGGCACAGATGGAAAACAAAGCAGAAGTAGCTGCCCTAAAAAAGCTGGGGTTCCATCGGAGATTGTTCCAAGAATTAAAAAGAGATACAAGGGGACTGTACTAACTGCTTTGTGATTTGGAGAAGTCGCTTGGCATTTGCTGCCTCCGTTTCCACATGGGAACCAGGATGACACGTGAACCAACCTGACAGAGACCAAGAGGTGGAGGACTAGGGACAGGAAGGCCTGTGAGGTGTCGGCTGCAGGAGCCAGCAAACGGCAGGTGTGCCTGATGCTGTACCTGATGACGTGGTTTGCACAGATACTTTCCAAATTGCCAAACAAATGTCCATTTTCCTGAGTAAAACAGCCTTTGCAATATCACAGTGGGCAGCAACCGCCACCCCCAAGAGCTGCAGGACAGAACAGCTTTATACCAGACTTGACCATGGTTTTGACTTGGTCGCCCACTCAATTTTATCTGGAAATATTATTGTTATTGTTCTCTCACTTGGAAGAAATCTTTAAAGATGTGTGTGTGTGTGCGCATGCGTGTGTGTGTGCATGTGTGTCTCCACAGTGGAAGGAACTGTTTTAGCACTGCCCAGCTGGATTCCATCTTCCCTGGCAGACACGCAGAACTGTACACTGCCTGTCTAAGTGGGTCCTTTCTGAAATAAGAATATTGTCCCAGGACCCCAACTAACTACCAAGAGTGGAGAGTGGAAGGGGATGCCCTTATGTTGGCAGACTTTCCAGTCACATATTTATTTTCTCATAAAACCATGGATTAAAGACGAGATCAAAGAATAGACATCTCTCAGCTGTCGTGTGAGGCCATTTTCCTGTCAGCCAAAGCAATGTAAAACCTCAGAAAATGGCCCTGGTGTTCTCTGTTGTTTTTTAAAAGCTCATCCTATATCTAAAAACCAAACCAAAACAAACAACAAAGAATCCAACCCACAGTCATTCCCCTGACTCCTGTTTCTATCTTTGAAGAGGTTAAGTAAAGAGGTAGGGAAAGAAAATACATCCTATAGGAAGAGAAAGAAATTTTTTCAAAAGCCTGAAAGCAGAGCTGAGGGAGCTGCTCCCATGTGGGCATCTGCACATGAGCCAAGAGGGAACTTCCACTAAGCAGTCCCTCTCAGACAGGAGAAGCTCTGGTCCAGGTCCCCTGTGGGACCTCCCATCAGGCCTGGGCAGTTGACACAAGAGATCAGCCTTGAAGGCCCTGTAGAACCCGTGACTCATACAGTCTGAGATGGCTCCTGCCAGTCCCAAGCTTTGAGAGTCTCACTTTGGGTGAAGGAATGACCAGGGAATGGGAAGTCATTTTGCCCTCTTCCAATAGTGGGTGAGTGCTGCAGGGTGTGACCTGGCTGGGAAATGCTGCCATGAATCATGAGGTAAATCATTTTTGCTGGCGCATGGCTGCACATGATGCTGTTCCTAAGAACTCAGAAGGACATGGACATGTTCTTCTTAACCGCTCACGGTTGTCACTTTTAAGAGCTGGGGGATGGGGAAGGAAAACAGAATCACGAGGATTCCAAATCTGGACTCCATGGTGGAGTCACCATTGCCAGCATGTGCCTTGGTGCCTCCAGCCCCTGGTGTTCTGAAGCAGGGGACCTGCTGGCTGGCGGGCTTCCCCTGGACGATGTCTGATTTTCCCCTAAAGACCTGGGAATCACTGACTTCAAGAAGTCTCACTGGATTATCAATCCTACAGGGGCGTCAGCATTCAGAGGCATGTCAGGGACACCATGTTGCCTTCCAGTCCCACAAAGACTCTGGAAGGAATGAAGAAACCCATGTGAGAGAATCCTGAAACTTCTAAGAGCCAGATTTGAAATAGGACTTAATAACATGAATCCCATTTAAACAAACTTATCCCCAGACTGATAGCCATGGAGCCCCCATCCCCTCAAGCAAGCTCTGGCTATGGACACTGAACCAGAACGCACCACTCCACAAACTAGACACACAAAGGGCTTCGCCCCGTCGGTGCTGGTTCTCACCGGCTCTCGAGCCAGCACTAACACCAGGACACAGGAGCACACGGCTTCTTCTCCCCATCCCACAGAGCTCACAGAGGGCTAACTCCTAAGAAGACTCTAAATGGTGCTTTGGAGGTAACAATACCCTACAGCACCCACATTCTTTAGTCAGTGGCACACAGAGGGTTTTTCTAGATTGGCAGATGGGGCACAGATGGCAGGGCACTGAGTCAAACAAATGGACGTGATTTTTAAAGAAATAAGACCCTTATATGTCAGCCAAAGGTACAAGGACTTAACATTGTCATGAAGCAGGGAGGTTGGAGTAAGACAAATTCAGCGGACACTGGCCGAGGGCCCCTGGGCCCCACGCTCCTCACCATCTCTTGATAGTGATGAGGTTGCTAACTTAAGGAGATCATAAAAATTCTTTTTTTCAAAGAGAGTTTATTTAGTTTTATTTTATGTGTATTGGTGGTTCGCCTGCATGTATGTGTGTGAGGGGGTCAGATCTTGGAGTGAAAGGCCGTTGTGAGCTGCCATGTGGGTGCCGGGAATTGAACCCAGGTCCTCTGGAAGAACAGTCCATGCTCTCAACCACAGAGCCATCTCTCCAGCCCTGAGACGTGTGTAATCAGGTGGAAACAACATGAAAGTGGCATAGGGACGTGGCAGAACGGGTGGTGGTGAGAAGGCGGGAAGGTAGACATGAGACTTCAGGGAGAGGGAGGATGATTGTGACCATAAAGGTTTATATACGTGTATGAAACTATCTAGGCACACATGAATTTTTTTAAAAGGTGGGTGGCTGCCAAAGAATGACATCTGACGTTGACTTCTGGCCTCCACACCCTCACATCTGTGCACAAATGTGCACCTGCACGTGTAAGAACGTACATTACCACACACATGCGCCTACACACACCACACACACACACACACACACACACACACACACACACACACACACACGGTAGGGGGAGAAAGAGAGAGCAACAGACAGACAGAGAAAGAAGAGAGACCAGAGGACAGACGCAGGACCACACCTACACAGTGTTTGCTTGTTCATAAAGCACACAGTGTTACCACTGGCTGATAGTCAGGCTACTAACTATTCAAATCACATTTTGTTTTGGATTTAGTTCACCATCTCTTAAAGCTGACCCTACTAGAGGCAACTTGTCCCCCACCTCCATCTCACAAATACCTGCACCATAAGACAGCAGCTGCCTGGTCTGGCTCTTTAACAGAGCGGAATCAGCCTTGGGATCAGTCTATCAGCTAGAATTCCTTCTGTAATTCCAGTCAAGGTTAAGCCACTGAAGGGCTCACAAAGGCCCCACAAAGAAGGGCTTCTGCAGAGTCTATCAATCCCCTTCCGCAAGCCCAGTCACTACTCACTTTTGCTACAGCTGGCGCTTTGTCTAAAATCAAAACAAGACAGAACACCCACTGGGCCCTGGAGATGGGCTCAGCAGGTAAAGCACTTGCTGCCAAGCCTGACAGCTTAAGTTCCATCCCCTGGATCCATAGGGAGGAGAGAGCTGACTCCTGCAAGTTGTCCTCTGGTCTCTGTGTGCTGCTGTGGTCCCCTCCCCCGTATAGTAAACAAAAAAAATTATATAATAATTATAAAAATTGCAAGGGTAGGGAAGAAAGCTTCTCTCAGAATATGAGGTGATTTGAGACAAATCCTAATTCTGTCCTGGCATAAGCTGGCATTTCAGTGGCTCCTTCTTCTCTCCCATCTCTCATCTTGTGTGCTGAACATTGTTTTATTCATGGTATAAAAGCAATAAAAAGGGAAGGGTTGGGAGGCTTTGCAAGGTGTTTGTGTTGTTAAAATTAGAGAAGAGAAGTAGATGTTACTGGGGTCACCGTTCGTGGCCGTCCCTACATCCTCATTTTTGATTCAACTCCACCACAGCACTGGTGAAGGACTGTCACAGAGTTAGACCTGTCATGGAGAGGAGGACCCGACCCCATGTGCTCTCCTTTGGAGGCTCTCTGGAGAGATACGGGGCAGAAAAGCAAGTAGATGCCTGCTCCCCAGGACCAGAGTTTAATGAATATAATCGGAGCATAATGAGACTAATCGGAATGTGTAAATATTGCTATTTAACCAACAAATATCCAGTTGCCCCACAAGTTTAAAGATTATAGCCTTTCCTATCATTGAAGGTACGCTGGCTAGTTTTATGTCAACTTGACACAAGCTAGAGTCATCAGAGAGGAGGGAGCCTCAGTTGAGAAAATGCATCCATGAGATGCAGCTGTAAGGCATTTTCTTAATAAGTGATCAATGGGGGAGGGCCTGGCCTATTGTGGGTGATGCCACCCCTGGGCTGGTGGACCTGGGTTTTATAAGAAAGCAGGCTGAGCAAGTCAGGGGAAGCAAGCCAGTAAGCAGCACCCCTCCACACCCTCTGCATCAGCTCCTGCCTGCAGGTTCCTGCCTTCACTGCCTTTGATGATGAACTGTAATAAGGAACTGTGAGTGAAATAAACCCTCTCCTCTCCAGGGTGCTTCAGCCAGAGTGTTCCCTCAAGCAAAGTTTTTACCTTTGCTAGGACAGAAGGGGAGAGGTATCACCAAGGCAGGGATGTTCTTTCCTCATTACTCATGGGAAGTCAAAAGATATCCCCAACCCTCCCTATCTTCACATGAAATAAATGTGAGGTTTAAAAAACAAAATGAGAACTCTCTCATTTATGTGACCAGGGCTATTCAACTCAAAAGATAAGGTTTTGCGGGTCCTAGCTGAAGAGCAGGGTGGGGTCTGCGAGGAAGCCCAGTGGAAGTGCTGGTTTCCTACTGCAAGTCACGTGACTGGTTAGAGGCAAAGCCGTGTTAGCATCATTAGCGACTAACAAGAAATTATAACCCAATTAAATTTCATTTTCCAGCACTCCCCCAGGCACCTAAACTAAGTATAATTTCCCGGCATAGTTCTTACAAAACGTGAGCATGCTTTTTCTAGTTCTGTAGAAGGTTTTTTTGTTGTTGTTTTGTTTTCTGGATTTTTGTTGTTTTTGTTAGTTTGTTTACGTTCCCCTGGTCATCAAAATTACCATGAGCAAAAATAGATGATAGAATGCAGCCATGCCCTAAAAGACTAACAGACAAGACAAGCCAGATCCTGGGAGGCAAGTGCCCTTTAAGAGGAACAAGAGTCTCTTGAGGCAAGTGAAGCTCAAGAGAATTAAATGTTAATATATGGCATTATGCTATAAATTTACTATATGGCAATATGTAATAAAGAATTTGCATGGTAGGAAAGTCGCCAGAGTTATAAGGTTTAAGTGTGAACCGTACCCAAGCTCTGCAAGGCACCTTGCAGATAGCGGCATTCAATAACTATTGGCTTATATTGTGTGACATGACATTCCCATCATTTTACAACTTAGAAGGTGGTTTGACTTAGAGAATGTGGGGCAAGAGCCACACAAATCTGCTGATGTGAGCAGTTCTATAACTGGCTGGTTGCTCTCTCTGATCCCTGCCTTAATCAGTTCAATTCAATAAGCATAGATTTCGTTTGAGGTGAGTTATGCCTAGATACAACAGAATACATAACTGTCCACACAAGGTCATCAGAGCAATGAGGTGTCCGGGCATCCCAGCCATACACTGTCCCTTAGAGCACTGGCATTCTTGGTCCCTATCATAATCCCTGCATCTAAAAATAATTTTCCAAGGATGAAAATATGTACTGAGCAATCAGTATCATGCTCTGTGTCCCACCTCAAGAACAACAGCGTATAATTCTATGTTGTATCATCTACTCCGTGTGAAAAGCTGGGCAGGTCTTCATGAGGTCCACACATGACATCCCAACTCCATGGCAACATGAGATCTTACCAACGTGTCTTCCTAGCCTATGATTTTCTAATTTAATCTTCGTAGATAAAGATTATTCCTTAGTTGTCTATGTAAAGCATGCTTCCTGGTATTACCAAGGTTACAGAGATGAAGAGCTAAGTGTCTTGAACTTTGAATGACTTGGTGTATAGCCAGGAGAGGGGTATGCAGAGCTAACAGACTGTGAGGCAGAAAGGAGTTACTCCAAGAAGAAGAGAAATGCAAGCAACATGAGGCAAGCATGGGAGATTCCTTCCAAATAAAAGGATGCGACCTTTTTAAAGATGCAGGCATTGAAAACCTGGCCTTGGATAATATATTTATGTGCATGTCCTATTTGCTTTGTGTATATTAAAATACACACACATGTATGGAGTCCTATAAACAGTCCACTGTGTGACCACAATATAGATAGAGTTTTAAAGCATAAAACATCCAGTAAAAGCTCAACAAGTCCATTCAGATGAAAAATTTTCATGAAGCTGAGCATGATAGCTCATGCCTATTATCCCAGCAGTTGGGAGACTGAGGCAGGAGGATTTCTGTGAGTTCAAAACCAGTCTAGACTACATAGTGAATTCCATGTTGAGTTATGGGGCAAGACTCTGTCAGAAAACAGTACAACAATGATGATAATAATTACTATTGTTTCCATAAGAATTCATTCAAATTACTACGGATTCCAGGAGGATCTGAGTATTTGTCAAAGTATGGTTTCAAACCATGAGCCTTCTGATCTAGCAACATCCTAGACAGAAGTTCAGTGTGTAAAACAAAGACCAGCTGGCACATGGAAGGAAAGGGCACTCTCTCTGCACTGCTTCCCGGCACCCAGGAGTCCAGAGTGAATCCTGTAATAGGGAGATCCCCAGATCCCTATGCTGGTGTTTATGACCCATAGCCATGTCTCCAGGAACACCTGGGGGACCACAGCACAGAGAAGTCTTGAGGAATGAGGTGCCACACGAGACTTACTTATGGTCTTCCCCGGGAGCTTCAGGAAGTTAGAGATGAACGGCAGATAGACCGGAAGGAAAGCAAAGCAGTCAGAATGCCTTTCCAGAAGAAAGGCATGCATGAAAGGAGGAAAAGTCTACACAGAAGGGAGAAGGAAAGCCAACTGAGAGACACACTGCCCATCTGAAACATGAGAAAGTTCATCCATTTTATCTAAAGCCTTTAGGGGCTGGGGAGATGGCTCAGTGGGTTAAGGTGATTGCCCCTAAGACTGAAACCCTGAGTTCAGTCCTGGAAAACCATGGTAAAGGAAGAGAACCAATTCTGCAAAATGTCCTCTGATTTCCATGTGTGTATATGAGCACTTACTCATGCATGTGCGCTCTCTCTCTCTCTCTCTCTCTCTCTCTCTCTCTCTCTCTCTCTCTCTCTCTCTCTCCACATTGACTATAGAACCTAAGACTAACGCCTGGGTCAAAGGGTCCCCAGAGATGGGGTGTCTATCACTTTGCCCACATTCTGCTCACTCAGTCTTGGCAGAGCAGGGGACTTCTCAGCAGCTCTAAGGCACAGATTTAGACCAGCCACAGCAGCCAGCCAAGAGACAGAAAAACGCTATGATAACATGGTTTGCAAAGCGTGAGGGCTACAAGAGAGGCCTCATCCCACTGGATTCACCTGCCAGCATCCTGGGAGATGAAAAGCCCTTGTCTGAAATCTGTTCCAGGAGTCTCTGTCATCCCTTCAGGCCTATTGGCCTCCAACCCCCAAGCTCAGCATCTCTCCTTTCATGCATGGGGCACCATTTAAGAGCCAGCGCACTCCACAGCTCTCTGCTTCTGGTACCTGACAGGCAAGGTCGTTCACCTAAAGAACTGTTCAAATGAGCTTTAGTCCACATGTCTCCAGAAAACAAAGTCATGCCATCTGCTCTGGGACACAGAGAGGGGGTCATTTCAGTCTCCTACTGCTCCTGACTCACAGAGGGCATGATGCAATCTTGTCCCTCACAATGTTCTTGGTTTAATGTACCCAAGTACCCCACTGAACACTGTCTAATCTTAAGTTAAAAGCTAATAGTAATAACAAAAGAATCCACTTCTATCACTCCAAGAAACACAGATTCTCAAAATCAAAGGCAGCAGCATTGTAAAACCACGTGAACCCTGGAGTCACAAGTGCCCCAAAGCTGGCCAAACCGAGACCAGACCAGAGTTGGCAGTCCAATACACACTGAGAAGTTATGTTATCGCCTTGGTTTGTAGTTCCATCAATGGGAGAAAGTAATATTGACTCAAAAATCTAAACCTCATTATTGAATGACTGCCTACTGTGTACAGGAATCATGCTGAGACCAAGGGTATCCTGGTAAATAAGACATAGCTGCTGGCCTCATACAACTTAAGTATCAGTGAGGGGAAAGATGGCCACTCTTAACTTAAAAACAAGAAGTGTTGAAGTTTGAGAGCAGCGTGCTTAGAGAGGCATTGGGAAGACATCTCTAGGGGAATGCATGTGTCACGGGGAGGAAAAGACGGCCAAGGAGCCAGTGGCAGATAAAAGTCTGGGGAAGGGGTGACCCTGGCCAAGGAATGGCCAGGCTTGGAAAGAAGTTTGGGCATTTGGGTCTGAGGACTTAAGGAGCAAGGAAAGATGGTAGGAGGGAAGGTTAGAGCAATGGGAGGCTAAGTGAGGGACCCTTGTGGTGTCTCAGCCAGCCACACACCTTAGTTTTCTACTGGCTGGAAGTGAAGGATTTGTTTGCCCAGCAGAACAAAATTCAGTTTGTGTACTGGATAGTTTTGTGGCAACATCCGAGAGGAGGGAACCTCAATTAAGAAGATCACTCCATAAGAACAGGCTGTAGGCAAGCCTGTAGGGCATTTTCTTTATTAGTGATTGATGGGGGAAGGCCCAGCCCATCTAGTGACATTCCTGGGATGGTGGTCCCAGAATCTATAAAAAAGCAGGCTGAACAAGTCGTAAGGAGCAAACCAGTAAGCAACACCCCCTCCAGGACCCTGCATCAGCTCCTCAGTCCAGGTTCCTTCCCCAACTTTCTTCAGTGATGGACTATTGTGTGGAAGTGCAAGCCAAATAAACCTTTTCCTCCCCAAACTGCTTTTGGTCCCAGGGTTTCATCATAGTAATAGTAACCAGGACAGTTTGTAATCCAAGTAACTTCTGAGAACTTAGCTATCTTAGTTCTTCTGTTCCAAAAATTTGCTGAGAAAAATTCTTAACACGTCCCCATCCTTGGTGGGTCACGTGACCGACAGAATGTTTCGGGAAAGTGATACCCTCAGAGCCACCATGCACAGTAAGAATGTGCCACTTAAACACTGCTCCGGTAAACGTGTGAGGTCCAAAGGGAGGCCTCTACAGCTGCAAGCATTCTGCAGGGTAAAAAAAAAAAAATCACTTCACAGTCTCCTTGTTATCAGCAAAGACTGGCCTGACTCATCAAGAAAAGATAGCGGAGTTCCCTAGGTATTAAAAGACACACAAAGCCAAGGGCAATTTAGACATCCCAGGCACAGTGATGCCATCAATTTATGCTGGAAAGAATTCAGTTCACCACTGTGAACCTGACTGGCTTCCTGTCTTTTTTTTCTAGGAGTTCAACATGCAGGGTAAAGACAGCGAAAAGCAGCAGAGTGGACAGAGAAACGTCCATTTTCCCAAGACAACATCTGAGAGCTGTGATAGGAAGGGCGGGGGATTTGGGGAGAGATGGGGATACTCGGTTCTGTCTCTCTTGGCAGAGTCTCAGGTTCCTTTTCTGCCGACCAGAGATAATGTCAATCTCTCAGGGACTTCGTGGCTTAAAGGAGATGGTGTCCTAAGTATGTAGCAAAAACAAAGTAAAACCCCCAAACAACCCCCGACACACACACACACACATACACAAAAGTAACAAAGAGCAGGTTTGGAAGGTGACCCAAGCTTGGAATGTACCTAAGTGCTTGCTGCCAGGATACTCTCACAGACTGGCCACTGGGGTACATAACCCAGAGTTAGAACACCCGACAAGACACCATATGCCTCTATCCCCATATGGAAAAACCCACAGACAGTCGCAGTCACAGAAGCTCAGGATCGGCATGCCAAGCACCCTCCTCGGGAGGAGGCAGAGAGAGAAGCAGCTTGCCAGAGGCCCCAGGGTGGCAATGACTGGACCGCGAAGAATGAACAGGATGTGCCAGGGAGCCGGGAAGACTATTTGTTAAGAAGCAAAGCTGCTTTACAAGAAATGCATGGAACATCTGTCTGGGTGCCCTCCAGTGCCTACTGAGCCCTGCTCTCACATGCCCACAGCATAGAGGAGCTTGGGAACCTGTTTCACTCGGCTAGACGGCAGAGCAGCTGCCCGCACTGATGGGCCAAGCTCTGCCCACTTGGCATGGGGTGGCAGGCCAGCCAGAGAGGACGTGGGGTCCTGGTGCAGCTCAAGAGTGAGAGTTCAATGGCCATGAGTCTAGGCTCCGCTAAGAGGCTTCAAGAGCTCACCCCCTGTGGCCAACTTCCTTCTCTTGAAGAAGCAAAATGAAAACGAGGAAGGGAGAAGAGAAAAGGTGGGAGCAGATCCTGTACTGATGTCAGTCACAGAACCTGTGGTGGCCAATTGGACAGTGTAGAGACTCCACGGAAGGTAACTTTGGGGGTCTGGGCTACAGAGCTGGTACCCAGGCCATCTTCCTTGGTACTTGTGCATCCCTCCAAAGAGGCTGAGACATTACTCACAACTGATGAAACCACTCCAACCATAGCTGCTTAAAGAAAGAGCTGTTTTACTAGGGTCATGGATTCTCTGATGCAAAGACACAGCCTGTCTCCACTTCCTGTACCTGGGGCCCCAGCTGGAAAGGCTCAAACACAGGGTAACCTGACCGAAGCCACTCGTAAGCTTCTTTTGTTTGTTTATGTGACTGGTTGTTGGCTGTGACATCAGTTAGATCCTCAGCCAACTCCGGGGGCTCAACACCCACACATGGTCCCTTAGAGGGACTGCTGGGGATCCGACAGAGCATGTGACAAGTGGACCAGAAAGACACCGTGAGACCCTTCATGACTCAACTTCCACCTCATAAAATGCCACTTTGATCGTGGTCACATGGATGCAAGATTCCGGGGCAGGAAGTGGTGTTGAAGGCATAGCAGACACAGACATACTGAACAGGAGATAGTCAAACCATCTCTAAACTGCTCCATCCTCAACCAGACAAGAAACTGCCCATCTCCCAGCGTAGAGTCATTACAGTGAGGCCTGGGATAAATCCTTCCACAGGGCAGCTCATTCCCTTCACCCCACAACAGGCCTACAGGAGACTGTATCACCCATTCTTCACCTGGCTCCAAGCTCAGAGAGCAGATACCTTAGCCAAGGTCAGCTTCAGAACACACTAGTGTGAACAATCTACCTGCCTTTCAAAGGTCCTTTGGACAATCCTCAGTTTTATCTAGATAGCTCCCTCTGGGTGTTCTGTGCATGTACTCGAAGCACTGGGGATTGGATCTATAGCCTTTGTGGCACGCTAGGCAAGCACCCTACCACTAAGTCTTGTTGGGATAGAGTCATGTAGCTTGGGTTGGCCTTGAACTCATAATCATCCTGTGTTCACCTCTGCCACACCCTGGCTCTGGGTTCTTTTAAATAGCTATAGTGTTCTGTTACTCCCTTCTAGCCCAGCCATTCTCTCAAGGTCCCAATTTCAGTTAATGGAAGTGGAAGAAGGGTGTGTGTGTGTGTGTGTGTGTGTGTGTGTGTGTGTGTGTGTATGTGTGTGTGTAACCAGTTACAGAATGCACACAAAAGTATAGAAATGTTTAGACAGAATTTCCCCAGCTCTCTAGCGCACACCACACATTGGATACCATCAGCCTAGAGCAGGCCTTGTAAATCTGCTCCATTTATGATCCCTTTGACCCGAGAAAGTGACCTTGGGTGTATAGGTATATAAAACAGCTATTACAATCAGACATTTACTGGAAATAAATCATAAATCCACTTAAAAACAAACAAGAAAGAAGTCAAATCCAAATCTCTTGGCAATTCACTCAAACTCCGAGTTCATGGTCCTGAGAGCGCCGTGCTACAAAGTAAAGGATCTTGCATTTCAGGGTATCAGGAGCAAGATACAACAAAATTAAAAGCTACCTTAACCCTATCTGCTGTGAACTGACCAAAAGCATACATGCAATGCTGCATCCAAGCCTTGATTTCTCTTGCAATTGATGTATTTTACGAAGCAAAGACTTGAGAGACTCTTCTCTCCAGACGGGAAACCGTGTGGGGGCTGTCTGGCCGCTCTGTCTCCATCACGCTCCCATTTGAAGTTTTTAGTTTGAAAAGTTAGAGGAATGCACAATCACATCTAAAACATTTTATTGCCCCAAAGTTCCTCTGCCTCTGTCTGGACCCCACGGAGCAGCTCCGGGAGGTCACTGATTGACCTAAGCTGTTTCATTAGCATGGTTTTCCCTAAACTTTCCTATAAATCAAGTCATGCACTGCATATATCTGGATCTACCTGAAAACAAGCAAACAGAAAAGCCACCACAGTATAGGGACTGGAGAGAGATCTCAGCTGTTAGGTGCACTTCAGAGAACTCTGGTTTGAGTCCCAGTGTCAACATGGTGGCTCATAAACACCTGTAACTCCAGTTCCAGGGAATCCGATGTCCTCTTTTGGGCTTCTTGGGCGCCAGGCCTATGTGCAGTGCACAGGCATTGTGTGTCTGAAAACCGTTACCCACATAAAAAATTTTTAGGAAAAAAAATCTATATAATGAATATGATAGTCAAATAACTTGTTATGCTCATGTCTAATTCATAACTATTTTTTCTCCTGGTTTCCATTGTGTGACTATATTAAAATGTGTTTATTTGACTTCCCCCGTGATTTAGGACACTGTTGTGCTCAGGCTATGCTGAGCTCTCTGCTTCTCTATATCATCAAACAATGACTGTTTTCTAGACGGGGCCTTGCCCTGCAACATCCAATTGGCAAGCAGTTTTTGACTTCCTTTTGCTCCTGGGTAGTGAATGTGAACAGTGCCTTCAGTCTGTCACCACCCGAGCAGCACAGACTGGTGATGACTCACCCCTGGAAGGAGACAAGATGCCACCCTACCCCTTTATCAGGAGACCGTAGAAGGAAGCACATATCTCCCTCACCTGCACCCCTGAAAGAGGTGGACACCTATCACAGCACAGGCTAGGGCCTCCACCAACCTGTCATCTGACCACCTCACGTTCACGTCCAGGAACGGCGGGCAGAGAACTTCCTGCTGTGCCAAGGGCTTCCTCTGGGCTTTGTCCCTGCAACTGACACAACCAGCAGCCGCCATCTGCCCATTCTCCTGTCTGCATGGACAAGAGGGGGAGGGCGGAGGGGCAGGTGACAGTATCTGAAGGAGGATACTGGGTGCAGTTCCATCAGCAAGGAAGGCGGCTTGAGCCCAGCTCCCGTGGGAGATCAGAAAAGTCACAGCCTCAGATGCTGGGTAGACCACGGGAATCACTAGAGGTCAGGCTAAGGGTGCTTGGGGCATGAAGTAGAGGTTGTTTCGTGTTTCCGCCTGCACCAGACCACATCCCAGCAGCAGCAATATCAAAGGCCTCCTCCTCCTCCATCCACTCCCATTTTGTCATTGAACTGCTCTACGGGATTTAGTCAACCCATTTATCCTACAAAGGCAACAGGACTTCTGAAGTCCCGTGTACGGCCTTCTGAGAGGCATCCACACAAAGCCCTCCTACTGCCGGGCTGGCAATCACTACTTATTTGATATTCTGCATTTCCTGCCAGGTGGTGCAGCCCAGGGGAGTACTGTCCTGCTCGCTGTTCACTGCACTTCCCGTAAAAGACCGCCTGCCACACTCTTAATGTATGAGTGAATGGATGAGAGATCTCTTTTCTTCTATTACCAAAATAAGCCAAATACACAAATGCAGGAAATTAAGTGTATAAGTAATTAAGCCTACTTAATAGCCTTTCTGAATTATAAAACAGGCATATACATTTACTCTTTTACTCCGCCATTCCTATCTCTTGGCCATCTCTGAGTTGTATGTAGGTGATAGCTTAAAGAGGTCCTGTAATGTTACGTTAAGAAGTGCAAAACTCTGTTATAAATGGGCCAGTTTTTCCAGAAGACACATCATCATTACCATGTGTGCACCAACAATATTCAGTTGTTGATGAATAGAGGGAGGGGGTATAAATGGAACTGTAAGGAGAAACAGGTGAGCATTAAAACAGGTAGAGACACAGACACCCTTCTGCCTGAAATAAGACAAACGCAGGAGAAAGGGAATCAGTAGGACACAGTCTAACCTGACAACATATTAATCCTGGGACTATGGACATGCAAAGACTACGCCCTCTAACTACAGCAGAGCGCAAATTCTCCTCAGGTCCACATGGAACATGTGCCACAGTCCTGACCACCAGAGACACCGCTGCAAACAGGAAAGGACAGAAACTGCATGTTATCTGCTCTCTGACCACAAGGGGGTGGAGACAGAAATCAACCAAAGAAAGACAACTGGAAAATCAAAGGTCAGAGATTAAACAGCACAGGGGTTAAGGAACGAGCCTGGATGGAAATTTCAAGCTATTTTGAAAATGAAAGTAAAAAATTTATCAAAATTAGTGGGATGTAGCAGAAGCAATGCTTTGAGGGAAATTGGAAGCATATAGGTAAGTATCATGATGTTTACCCACAAGAAATGAAATTTTGTCATTTGTGGAAGTAAGGATGAAAATAGAAGATATTATATGAAGTAAGCTGGGCACAGAAAGACAAACGCTGCATGCCATGTTCCCACTCATGGGTAGACACTTCAAACCCTGACTTCATTAAAGAGAATATAGTTGTGATCCCTGCAGGTGCAGACAGGAAAGAAGGGTATGAAAGAAGATCAACACTGAATCCAGAATCGGCTTGGAGATGGGTCTCTGGGCATATCTGTGTGTGGCAGGGTATCCTGAATGAGTTCACCAAGGTAGGAAGGCCTGCCCACTCTGGGTGGTGCCATTCCTTGGACTGCCCACTCTGGGTGGTACTATTCCCTGCACCATTCCCTGGACTGCCCACTCTGAGTGACGCCATTTCCTGGACTGCCCACTCTGGGTGACGCCATTCTGTGGACTGCCCACTCTGGGTGGGGCCATTCCCTGGACTGCCCACTCTGGGTGGGGCCATTCCCTGGACTGCCCACTCTGGGTGGCGCCATTCCCTGGACTGCCCACTCTGGGTGGTGCCATTTCCTGGACTGCCCACTCTGGGTGGTGCCATTCCCTGGACTGCCCAATCAGGGTGGTGCCATTCCCTGAACTGCCCACTCAGGGTGGCGCCATTCCCTGCACCATTCTCTGGACTGCCCACTCAAGGTGGCGCCATTCCCTGGACTGCCCACTTTGGGTGGCGCCATTCCCTGCACCATCCCCTGGACTGCCCACTCTTGGAGGTGCCATTCCCTGTACCACACAACTAGAGAAAGGGAGCTGAGCAGAGCAGAGTTCATTGCTCTCTGCTTCCTACTTGTGGATGTGATGCAACCAGCTGCTCCAAGCTCCTGCTGCCTCGACCTCCCCTTGCTGATGGACTGTAGCCTAGAATTGTGGCCGGCACAAACCCTTCCTCCCTTAAGTTGTGTTTGTCGAGTGTTTTATCACAGGTGCAGAAAAGGAACTATGTCAGTTGATAGAGGGAATTCACACAACATGTAGTAAAAATGGAGCCCAACAGGAGGAATAGGTCCCATCTACTGTACAACAAATTGGGTGATGATAGTTTGCAACAATTTATTATAAACAGTGTTAAAAACTAGAGGGAAGAATTCAGAACGTTCAAACAAAAGAGAGGTAAGTGTTTAAGAAAACACAGATTTAAGCCACCCTTTACTGACCTTTGTGTATTTTATCAAGTAACCACACTGTATACCATAAACAATACACAGTTTATAGATATGTGATCAATATACAAAATGGAAAGAAATCAATTAAATTGATTAATAGAAAATTCAACTAAACCAAAAGCTAGTTCTCCAAAAAGTTTTAATTCCTATAGTTATTTTTTCCAAGTATTTTATAGATATTAACAACCTGATTCTAAACTTTAAAAAAATTATTTTATTATCTTATGTGTGTATGGGTATTTATCTGCATGTATGTCCATGTCCATGTGTCTGGTGCTAGCAGAAACCGGAAGAGGGCATAGAATCCCCTGGAATTGAAGTTACAGGTGTTGGGAGCTGTTATGTGAGTGCTGGGAATCGAACCCAGGTCCTTTGGAAGCAGCTAGCACTGTTAACACTGAGACATCTCTCCAGCTTCTGATTCTAAAACAAGCAAATGATGCAGAGATACTAATAAATATCAAAGGAGAAGAATTGCAGGCAACATAGCCCACAACTGTACAGCTAGAGAGAAGGGTTATCGGTAAAGCATGGGCACTAGACCCTTGCAGCAGACTGGAAAGCTCACAAGTAAGCCCACACAAACTCAGTTCATTGGTCTTTGACGAAGGAGCAAGCACAACACCATGGGGAAAGACGGTCTCACAAACAGTGCTGAAACAACTGGACATCCATATGTAAAAACATGGACCTCACACCCTTCATAAAGACTAACTCACAATGCCAGATCTCCCTATAAAACAAATTACACAGCTCCCAGAGGGTAACACAGAAGAAAACATAGACGACCTTGGTCTGGGACATGAGAAGCTGCGCTGCCTCAGAACAGAAGGGAAACAAACACCAACTGAAGCGATGGTGAGATGACATCACTAAGCACTGATGGGAATGTGGAGCAATAGGAATGCTCACCCACTGTGGTGGGAATCGGAATAACAGCACTACAGAAGACAACGTTCTTAGCACACAATCCATCAGTCTTTAGCGTTTGCCCTAACAAGCTGAACTTGACATTCAGATGAATCCTTGCGCACAGACATGGCCGCTTTGTGCATAATTGCCAAGACCTGGAAGAGCAACTAAAATGTTCTTCGGCAAACGAGTGGACAAATGATGGCCCTTCCAGATGACAGGATAATACGCAGCATCAAATGAGAGGGACTGTCACGCTATAAAAAGACATTAAATGTGTGTTATTATGTCAAAAGAAGTCAAATACAAAGACTGATCACTGTATGATTCTGACTACACGGCAGTCTGTAAAAGTAATAAGTATGTCTCTTTGTTTGTTTTGAGTCAGGGTCTTACTGTATAGCTCTGGCTGGCCTGAAACTCAGAGATGTGTCTCTGCCTCCTAAATGCTGGGATCAAGAGTGTGTGCCACCATGCTGGCTCAGAAAAAGCTACATAAACAATGAAAAGCTCACTGTTTGCCACCTGTGGTGTGGCAAGCTGATGGGGCAGAGAGGTGTGGGCAGTGCAAACATCTAACAGGAAACTGTAGAGATGGGTCTATGTACATTTGTTCAAAACCACGGGAGGGGCATGTAAATGAACCCCAGTGGACTTTAATAACGATGTGTCAACACAGGTTCAGCGGCTGTCACAAAAGCACGTGTCCAGCAAGGTGATAACGAGGCGGACGGTACACCTAGAAAGGTAGACTGAATATGGGAAAATCTCTGTACTGTGCTAACAGCCAAATCCCAACTCTAACGCAGAAAGTCTAATGTTTCGTTTGTTTCTTTTCATTTCTAAAACTGACCCAAAAGAGGCGGTAGTTATAAGTAAATACACATTCTTAGGAAGTAATGAATATTCCTACCATGCAGTGGTTGGTCAGGGCACATTTGGGAGCAGGGTGGGGTAGGGTGGGGTGTTTGAACCCCCTAGAGGGAAGACAGAATCACAGGTTGGCTGCAGAGGAAGTCAACCCTGGAAGGAACCGTCTCACAAGCCAGCCATGAACAACATGTCACCTCGTTCCCTGGATCTCAGGATGGAAAGAAGCCCAAGGTCCGCTGTCTTCTGTGTTCACACAGGGTTCTCACAGAACCAGCCCAGCTCAGCGGGCAAACCCACTGCCCCCTCTTCCTTCAAAGCATGGCAGCATTTTCAGGAGGCTGAGCTCTCTGGCTCCTCCGTGATGAGTCAGAGAAGCGTTCCGTGTCCTTGAGAACAGCCAGCAGAGGAGGAAACACCAGCCTGAGAGGAGACAGAGAGTGGGAGGCAAATCACTCCCTCTTCAGGCTGGGTGTGTTTGCTCAGGGATGCTGAGGTTTTCTCTTTGTTTGGAGAGAAGAAATTGAAGTTTGCATCTAAATGCCTCACTAATTAGACGCCACACCAGGCAAA
This sequence comes from Microtus pennsylvanicus, assembly GCF_037038515.1. Classification (NCBI taxonomy): domain Eukaryota; kingdom Metazoa; phylum Chordata; class Mammalia; order Rodentia; family Cricetidae; genus Microtus; species Microtus pennsylvanicus. The sequence goes on along the minus strand of NC_134588.1, from coordinate 110,515,954 downwards.
ATCTCTAAACCTTTTCAGCCCTGAAAGGAGAAAGCATCGCCAAGCCATCACCCTTCAGATGGAGTCTCTTAACACTCAGGAAACACAAACTGTGAAAACACCCGTGCGGCCCACAGGAAGGAGCAGGGTGGTTGGTTCCCCGGAACAACCCCTGGCTCCACATTCTCTCCCTACGTTACCGATTCAGCAGTTCAGCAAGCATGAGATAGGATGTGGGGAAAAGAGTCAGAAAAACCATTCTGTAGGCCGTGCCGGCAGAACAAACTCATCCACAGGTGTGGACTCCGTGCCTCACTCAGGGCAGCAACAAATGCCTGCCACGAACATGAGGACGCTGCCCCTCTGGCCACGCTGCAAGGCCAACATTGTCTGCGTCGCACATGTTGGCCCTTGCTCACAGGAAGGACTAAAGTGAGTTTGGGGATGCCCTGGCATGAGAGGAGCAGTCGTGTGAACTGTTGTCCTTAGTGTGTAAGACCCAGTGTAATTCGCGTGTCAGGGTCAGTTCACCTTGTAGCAGATGAGGAAGGTGGGGTCCTTGGGACAGTAAGAGGTGTGGAGGAAATCTAGGGTAGTCCCAGGAGTCTAAATTTCGGAGCAGGTTGGTACCCTGGTCTATCCCTTCCTTCTATATGACCCCAAGAAGGTCCTTCACCTCCCTGTATCCCAGATTACAGGCTTACAGCACACATTAGTCGCATCAGAGACCAGAGCATGTGCCGGAGAGCATTGGGGCGGGGCCCGTGAAGGCATTGTGTCTACAAAGAAAGAAAAGTGACAGGATTTCGATATGCTTGCTGTCTTGAGAAGTTCGGCGCATCAAGCCAGCTCAATGCAGGCTGGATGTGAAAAAGACACCAGTTATGGAACCTGAAATGCAAGATGTGCTGGAAACGGCCCATGGATGACGATGGATAAAACAAGATTCTCAGAAGGACTCAGCACCAAGGTGAACCTCTTTGCAGCCCGGGATTCTCACAGCATGGACTTAAGGGCTTCTTTTATTAAAAACCATGGACCTTCCCTGCAACTGCCTGATGGGTAACCAGCACAGGGCCCCTTAATTTGGGGTCAGATTCCTCCATAGACCCAAAATATTTGCCTAAGGTTGGTAACGTAAGGCAGATAAGGCCAGCTCACTTCATCTTTCTCTTCCCTCACAAAGTTACAGTCACCAAAGCTAGCGTGACTATATCCAAGCTCTGCAGGCTCGTCCTAGCCCAGGGCGGGGAGCAGTTTTCACTGTGTCCTGCAACGTAGAATAGAACCAGTAGTTGCAACAATTAACTTCATGTTGCCCTTGACCTGTTCCCTTTCTTGGTGTTCTCTTCTACTTCCTCTCCAGTTCCAGGAATATCGGGGCTTGCAGGAAATCGTCTCTCCTGAAATCGTCTCTCCTGATACAACCAGACCCTGAAGAACCAGAGTTGAGGTGATGACTGAGCAGCCTCCCCTGCACCCCAGGATGCCAGACTGCGTGCTTCTTGCCTGCTCTTCTTCGCCTAAATTCTCCTGAAGTCAGTTGCCCTCCACAGGAAGATTTCTTAGGAGGAGAGACATTGTCTTCTCAGTGTAACCTCGGGGGTGGGGATTCTTCCCAGTGCCCCTACTGTCCCCCTCCTCTACTTTCTTCTCCCCCTCCAAACCCTTCTGGCCCAGATTAGGGCCAGAATCCACTTGCCATTTCTGCTGCCTCAGTTTCCTTGCTCTGACAGACTATAATCTAGAGTTGTGAGGGGAAATAAACCCTTTCACCCTGAAGCTGTTTTAGCTGGGGTATTTTACCACGGCAACAGAAACGAAACTAGGACAGTGAGGGACCTTATCCTCAGCTCCCTTTCTTCCTGTCAGTTACTCAAAACCTTCGAGGGGCGACTCAGTTTAATTAAGCATCCAAAGTCACACTTCTTTATTGGCTTTCGGGAGGCTCTTCCCACCACAGATCAAATTGTGAGCCAGGATAGCTGCTTCCTGTCTTAGAGTGTTTGTGCCAGATACTTTGTCTTTGCAACAAGAAAAGAGATTAGTATCCGTGTTTTTGAAATAGATTCATGTAAAATGTATCAATCAATTTAAACAGCAGCATGGAGTCAATAGTAGTGTTTGGACTTGGATAGTGAGTTTCTGGAGTCCTCTCTGATGTCCTATTACTATGAAGTCCAGCGCATCATACACCCCGGGTTCTGCCTCGGTTACCCCTTCTTGCAGCCCCAGCGGGGAGTTATAACAAGACTGTAAATGGGGGCGGTCATAGGGCTACTCCCATTGTTCCCCGAGCTTTGGGATGACTGTCCTGGCTAGCTTGATCTCCAATGTCATAAGATTCCTCCATTTGTCAGATTTCAGGCAAGAAGGCAAATCCAGTTTCCATTATCCAGCACTGGTGGGCCCAACACACGGCTCTTTTAGGGTGTGCGATGTGTGGGAGGGCAGGGCCTAATAGCTTTAGATATCCTCTATGATAGTTGAGAGTGATCTTGAACTTCTGATTTTCCTGCCTCCACCTCCCAAGTGCTGAGATTACAGGTATGTGCCGCCATACCCAATTTCAGCTTTGTGAATCTGGGTGAACCCTCTGCCAGCTGGTCTACATTGCTAACTCTTTCCACACTCCTCTGCTTTAAGATGATTGTTTATCCACCCTCTGCTTGAAGATTGTTTATCCACCCACTGAGGACTGTGCTTTATTCTTCACGCATCTCTTACACTCAGGGTCATCACAGTGACAATTGACAAAGGTTTTCACCACCACAGACTATGCTGCAGTTTGTCCCTGGGCGGGCCACCATGAGGCTCCAGCTTATCTCTTTATGGCACATGAGTGCAACCCTTCCAAAGTAGAAGCTGATCTGTATCTAGATGGAGAAGCCCAAAGATGCAGTATAACATGCCTTACATAGAAGGGGCACTTTGCATCCGAGGGGTTCTGGTCTGTAATTATATCATCACATCACACACGCACATGCATGCACATGCCTACACATACACACACATACAAAAAAATTTCTCTGGTCTGTAATTATATCAAATAATGCACACACACTCCTCTGGACTGTAATTATATCACATCACACACACACATGCACATACACACATGTGTACACACACATACTCCTCCGGTCTGTAATTATATCACATCACACACGCACACATGCGCATACGTGTGCGCCCACACACATACACACACAAACACACACACACACACACACACACACACTAGTCTTCAATAGGAGTCTGAAGACAAAGATACCAGGACCAGCAAACACAGAGCAGCAGAGTTGAGAGCAGAGCCAAGGTGGGGAAGACCAGCGCTTCAAGACAGGAAATGGTTTTGTGGGTAGCTGTGAGAAAGCAGAAAGGCCCAGGGTTCTCCTGCACCAGGCTGCATTAGGGCCTCCTCCCGACTCAGTGCTCCTCCTGCCCCAGGCCTCTTCCCGCCCAGGGCTCCTCCGGGTCCAGACTGTTGTAGTAAGCAGGCCTGTCTCTACCTCCACCTTCCCTACAGAGCCAGGTGTATACATACATCTCCTTGCACCACTCAGCTGAGATTAACACTGACAGATCACAAAACAAGCAAGCTAGAAGCACTCCAGACGATCACCAGAGGTTCTGAGCAATAGAGGATGTCAGCAATTGTTTTTGCTATTGCTTATCACGAGCGTGAGCAAGGCATGTGAGAAGAAACCAAATGCAAGCAACACGTGAAGGGCTTTGTGGCATGGCCCCGTGGAAACAGAAGCATTAGTCTCCTGTTTCATGCCAGGAAACAGGAACACAAAGTGCGTCAAAAGGCCTTCAGTCTGATCTCACCTGATCTCAGCTACCCCCAAATCACAGGTGAGTGATGATGTGTAAGAACTGTCACTCACGGAAAGCTTCATGGGAAACACTGAGGAGTAGGCTGGGGGTTTTCCTCTCTACCATAGATGGACTGAGGAAAAGAATCTAGTGGAGAGAGGAAGAAGGTGAGACAGAGAGGGAGGGAGGGAGGGAGGGAGGGAGGGAGGGAGGGAGGGAGGGAGGGAGGGAGGGAGGGAGGAAAAGAGGGGGCGCCATTTGAGTGAGAGTCCTGGGCCCTCGACCCTCAGCTAAGTCTCTGAGAATTTATTGTATATGTGAGCCAGGCTGAAATGGAGGTCTATTGTGGAAGGATAGAGCGAACCCACACATGGCCGTCTGTTATGGGACACAAATTACTGTGTCAGGCAGCCCAGAGAAAGTTCAACTCTTTGTAAGAGAGCACACGCCAACCTCACACACAAAGGAAAAAGAAGGAAGAGGAGAGGAAGCAAGGAGGGGGTGAGAGCAGGCACAGCAAAGGAAAAAGACTGAAATCTGCAGGAGAGCAGTTCCTGCAGCGTTTTGTGCGGGGTTATTCCCTCGAGGCAAGCAGATCCTTGCCTGTGGCTATCTTCAAGGGGTTCTGTTCACACTGGATCAGAAAAGGACTCGGCCCTATGGCAGCACTAGCAGTGATCTGACGTTACCATGGAGATCTGAACCTCCAAGGGGAGAGGCTGGTTTTTGAGTTTTCAAGTCAGGGAAGGGTCTTATGAGAAAGGGTGTGTTGCAAGAATTCTTCCCCAAGGGAGACTTCAGTATCCACCCTCCTCTTAAGGTACCAACAACAAACCAAAGCAAACCACCTAAGTCCATCAAGGGAAACCGACATATATATGTATTGTATATAGAGGGGTTAGTGGCAGAAGTGTAGGGGACCCCATGGCAACTGCACTGTAAAGTCTCCATCTAGCGTGGATGCTGGCTTCCCCATATCTGCACAGATGCAGCCCCTCTCAGTTAATCTCCCCAGCCTTCTACTCTAGCCCCAGAGAGCTCTAGGCTGTGTGCAAGAGCAGAACTACACACAAACGGCTGGGAAGAGCTGTTAGGAGCCCAAGCGAGGGAATTCCACGAGGGGATATCAACCAACAGTCAGTAGGACCAGTCCTGATGGACTCCTGTGAGCAGGCACAGTTCAGCTGATGTTTGGTAGAGAGAGAAAAATACATTCTACAACCAAGTCTGATAGGTACTTCTCTTGTTTCTAGAAAGAACGAGGCAGAGACCTCCTCTTTCCAGGAGCAGACGGAACTGGAGGGACTGATCACAAATCCAAGTGGATGAGACAGACTATGAAGTCTGGTTTAAAATATTCAAAATCAAGACCAAGTGCCATAGCTTCAGGTTATGATGGGTGGTTCCAAATTGCTGAAGGGTGGAGAGAGATTAGAGATACCACAGGGTCTGGACAGGGTTTGAACTCCCAACAGTGTAGACTAACCATTGAGCTCCAGGTTCACAGCAAAAACATGTCTCAACATGCAGGTTGGGGAAGTCATTGAGGAAGACACCTGATATTGATCGCTGACCTCCACAGGTTCATATATACACACACACACACACACACACACACACACACACACACACACACACAAACACACCATGATAAACACATCCCGTGGATGAATTTGATTATGGCCTGAGCTGGTGGTCCAATCAAATCTTCACAACACTGTCAGCTAACAAATTTGTCCCCAGACCAACAAGATGGCTCAGTGGGTAAAGACACTTGTCACTAGGCCTGATGACCCGAGTTCAGCTTCTGAAGGTGAGAACTGACTTCTCCATGTTGTCCTCTGACCTCCATACCTGCCTCACTCAGCATCCCTGCCTCCCATAAATATACACAGAAGCAAACAAATAATAAGTCAGCCAACAAACGGGTAAAGGGTTAATGCCATTTTAAAAGAGAAATAGACATTTCCACTCTCTGGGTAAGGAAAGCAAGGCTTGGAGAGCTAGGGCTACTTGTACGGTCACAGTGCTGTCCCCAGGCAAAGCAGGAGCTGGGTCTGCCTCTCCTGTGCTAAGGCCCAGGCTGTCTCTAGCAGCACCTTGTTCTCACAAACCAAACACCACAAAGCTACATGTGAAAATCAGATCAAAACAAACAAACAAAAGCAACATCGTGATTAAGAAAAGAGGGGAAGAATTCACGGGTCTGAACGTTCAACCCTGACCCTGTTGCAAGGCTCCTTGCTGAACTCCGAGAAGACACCTGGGAAAGAAGCAAGCGGGTCTCTTCCCTTGGCAGAGGTTACAGAGAAAGGGGTGGCGCAGAGACCAGGTCTGGATAAACAGTGAATAGAATGCTTTCAAAGGCACAGTTGTGAGTGGATGTGCCTCGGGCTGGCTCAGAGCAGTCCCACGGAGGTTTCAAGGTTTCCCTGTGGCTCCCGTCTCGGGCCGAGCTGGAGACGCTCAGGCACCAGCAGAAGGGCGTTCAGAAGTTCTCCCCTCTAATTTAAGCTGCAGACATCTTTGGATCTAGACCATCTGAGATGATGGTTTCCCTAGAAAGGGCAAATGTGTCCTGAGAGGCTGTGGGAAGTGTGAGGTATGCGGAATGTTGCAGCCACACACAGGCTTCCTGGAGCAGGATTCCTGGCCGAGGCAGGAACAGAGGAGAGAGGGTGGCAGAGCTGGTCACATCAGTGACAGGGACACAAACACTGGATCAGGGTCACCACTGAGCTGAGAGTGTGAGCCTGGGTCATACAACCTCTCTCTGATGGAGTAGAAAAGGCCACAGATGCATCTGTAGACCTTGGTGAAGGAACAGCAGTCTGCTGACACATCACCTAAGGTCTGTTTTTAATTCATGTTCCCTGGCCCCACACTGTCCCTTCCTCCTCCTCCTCCTCCTCCTCCTCTTTCTCCTTCTAGCCATACTGCAGAGTCCCAGCTTCAAACCCCACAGCCTTCATACATCTCACTCCACCTTGTGAAACACACACACACACACACACACACACACACACACGTGCACATACACATACACACACGCACCATTCTTGGATCCCTAGAAGAGAAGCCATATGCCGTATATTTTCACTCAGTTCACCTCCTGCTCTAACTGTGGTACTCTATACCACTGGCTTTTGTATTTATATTTCTGAATCAAAGTACCTCACAAAGCCCAATGAAGCCAGCTCTCTGCTTAGAGACCTTGGGGAGCTCATTCCACCACCCCACCCACTTCTACACTTGGTGAGCCTCCATCCTCCCAGCTCCACGGAAGGCACCAGTATTAAAATTCCTCTGGTCTCATTCTCCCAAAGCCTGGTACCTCCTAAACCATCCCAAGTCTCCTCATCTCTATTCACGCCTGCTGTGGTGTCGATTGTGTGACCTGCCACCCCTGACCTCTGCAGACCCTGTGTCACTCACTCCTAAACTGTCCCTTCTTCTTCCATACATTTCATGTACTGTGCCATTCCCGGACCCCTTGTCTTATGTGATGGCATACCCAGGCTATGAGCAGCCGTGTCTGCAAACTGTTTTGTTTACATCCTTGTCCTAGACCTACTAACTGATAGAGCAGTCTTAAGCAGGGAGGACCTGTACTTCCTCCTGTATATCTCTATGACCAGACTGACAGAGATACATGTCTGCAGCCCATCTCCAAACTGTGCAGACTCTTCTTTAAGATGCACTTCAAATGACACATGACCCGCGGATTAATCCCTGCCTTACCAGCAGCAATGACAGTAATTAGCCTCTAAAGAGCATATCATCATTTGTGGGGTTTTGACCTACTCACAGACCCAGAGCTGGGAAGCGGCATAGACAGAGTTCTGGCTTCACATTCACATGGCCCTGGATTCAATTCCCAGCAGCAGCAGCACCACCAACACTACTACTACCACTACCACCACCACCACCACCACCACCACCACCACCACCACCACCACACACACACACAAAGATCACAGATAATTTTTTGTCAGTTTGACACAAGCTAGAGTCATCTGGGAAGAGGGACCCTCAATTGAGCAACATGTCTCCATAAGATTAGGTGTAGGCACACCGGTAGGGCATCTTCTTAATTAGTGATTGATGTGGGTGGGCCCAGTCCACTGGTGAGCAGTGCCACTCCCGGGCTGGAGGTCCTGGGTACTGTAAGAAAACAGGCTGAGCAAGCCAGTAAGCATCCCTCCCTCGTGGCCTCTGCATCCGTTCCTGCCCTGCTTGAGTTCTTGCCCTAACTGCCTTGGACGATGAGCTGTGATGTGGAAGTGTATTGGTCATAGTGTTTCATTACAGAAAGTAGTAACCCCGCCTTAGACAGTCCACTGTACTTTAGACTATAATCTCTTAATTTCTTAAAGGCTGGCACTGAAAACATCTCTCCCTGGGGCCACAGCCAGGCGCAGCTCTTGGAACTCAGGGCTCCATAGATAAATGAGCGAGGTGTTCATGAAGAACACAGTCCACAGACGGCTCTCTCTCTCTCTCTCTCTCTCTCTCTCTCTCTCTCTCTCTCTCTCTCTCTCTCTGTGTGTGTGTGTGTGTGTGTGTGTGTGTGTGTGTGTGTGTGTGTGAACTTCAAGCCCAAGTGTTGCTTAGAGGTTTGGACTTACCATGCCACAATAGTGATACCCCCATATGACAAATAAGAGGAACACACCACAGGGAGCCACTCCACTCATTCCCATCCCACCCCCTCAGCCAATGGCACCAAGTCCAGGTTGTTATAAAGGACATTGGCCAACTTCTCAAAGGGCCAGGTCCTCCCCCTAACTTGACTTCCTCTGTGCTGGCAAGAAACCAACTTCAGACAAATGCACTGGAACTGGGAAAAGAAGCAAGCAAAAGCAGAATGTGTGGAGTGTGGGTAGCTAGGACAAGAACCAGGCCTGCAGGGCCATGCTGCGTCTACCTTCTGCTCCCTCCTCCTGATTGGCTCTCCACAGCCATGACTCAGTAACATCAAAGCTGGGGACTGATGCTACAACCTAATACACTGTCCAGGCCTTCCTCCTAAGCACTTGGGGGTTTAGAAATGTGGGGTGGGTGTTTCCATCCTGGTGCTTAATAGACACACTCTCTGTGAACTTTAACTGTCATCTTGACACCACCTAGAATCAACTGCGGATGGGTCTCAGTGAGGGACCGTCTTCATCAGGTGGGACTGTGAGCATGAGGAAGGGTCTCAGTGAGGGACCGTCTTCATCAGGTTGGGCTGTGGGTGTTTCTATGGGGGATTGTCTTGTTTGCATCAATTGCTATAGGAAGCCTCAGCCCACTGTGCATTTGTTTCTCTGTGCCCATGGCTATGGACATGGATGTGGTGTCACCAGCTGACTCGGGCTCCCACGTCTGTGACTTCCCTGCAGTGACAGACTGTGACCTGGAATCGTGAGCTGAACCAAGGCCACTGTTTGTCCACGATGCCTGTGCCAGGTGTTTTCATCACTGAAACAGAAGTTAAACTAAGACACCCTGCCTTCTAACCCAACCCACCTACTTTTCTTTGTAGAGGTGGTTCCAGAGTAGACAGGACACAGTTTCTGGTGACTCCAGTGAATCTTCATGTCTGAAGTGTCCGAATCTCAATGAGGAGATTCAGAGGAATTGTGTCTGCTGTGGACTCTATCCACACAGCAGCAGTCTCTGAGCTAGAGCCAAAAGATCAAGACTGGAAAAGGCCAGAGGCAATTCCCTCCATCACCAATGGGGCTCCCGGACAGACGGTCTGGTTTCAGAGGCACAGATGGAAGACTGAGCCCTGACAGGGGCTTCACTGCTCACAGGCAGTCACCCTGCACAAAGCACAGGGCCCCAGGTCTGAAAGAGGGTGAGGGATGAGGGACGGTGACTCTGTTAAATCCCCAGAGAGTTGCTAGGAAGCCACTCTGCCGCTGAGAATGAAGCCTTGGGTTTAGGCAGAAAAAGAAACAGCAGAGACTCCTGGGGGGAAGAAAGGCAGACAGGAAATGGGAAGGAAGGGAGGGAGGGAGGGAGGGAGGGAGGGAGGGAGGGAGGGAGGGAGGGAGGGAGGGAGAGAGGGAGAGAGAAAGCTTGAGCTCAAGCGACTTAAAAGAAAGAAAGGTTCACTTGGCTTACAATGTTTCCATCTGTGGCTGTGGCCATGTACCACATTGTTGGAAGACAGAGCAGAGGTGTCACCTCCCAGCAGCCACAGCAAGAAAGAGCAGACAGGAAGGAATGGAAGTCCTACTGTCCCCCAATGATAACTTCCGATAACTTCCTCCACCAGGCCCCACCCCTAGAGTTCTGCCTTGCTCCCCTCAGCCAACCTCTGACAGTGAGTCCAGTACTGTAAATCTCTGGGCCCCTCTTCTGCTCTCAGAAGGGTCCAGCTCTTAGTACATTCCACCCTCCCGAAACCGTTGCAGCTTTCTGCTTGAGCCTTCATCCCCACGTCAGCCACTCGCTCAGGTCTCAGAGAGTCCACGTAAGCTGGAGCCTTCAGCCCCCCTCCGTCCTCTCCCCTCTCCGCACTCTCCCAAGACTCTCGTCTCCAGATCACAGTAACCCCCCCTCCACCCTGGTCCACATCCCATCTGGCTCTCATCTTCCCTCAGGAATCCACACAATCGAAATTACCTTCTTGTCCACCCTTTCTAGACTGCAGCTTTATCCTTTCGTGTAAGCTCCACACCCCGCAGCTCAATCCTTCATAAAGGGAATGGCTAAAATGTGTTTGCCAACTGCAGGCAAGAAATTTGGTCACCCCTGGGAGAACTTAGCACCCATGATCATGTCAAACTCTTTCCACAGAAGGCCAGGTCTACAGGGAGACCTGGCTTCACCTGGATAACTCAGCCGTATCCCCAGATTCCACCATCTGCCCATCTATCTACTCCAGGAGTAGATGATGGGAATAGTATTTCATTTCATTAGCAAATAGAAAAAATTGCTTGTACGCTCAGAATAAAATAAAGGATCTAATTGCTACTAAGGGGTACAGACTGTATGCCTCACACATAGTAGGTGTTTAATAAAAGTCAAGTGTGGGCGAGTGGAATGCAGTAACTAAGAGATCAGCATCTGGTTCTCCTTGTTCAAACACCAGAGAAAGCCCAAGGACCTTCCTACAGCATTTCTGGACCAAAGTTACAGGGCAGATGTCAAATCCACCCTCAGAAGAAGACGGAGGTCACCTCTCCCATCTCCACAGGTGTGTGACAGAGACCAAAGCTGCTACACAGCAGCAGACATAGAGACGTCCCACTCCCTGAACTTACTTAGCCTGCCCATCCCCTCCCTCAGGACAGAGCCCTGCACAGGGAAGCTTAGGGAAGGGCTGAGGTACCTCAGCAGTCTCCAGTCACATGCTGGGAAATGCGCAGGCAAGCTCACCCTGGGCCTGAAGGAGCCCTGGAATGTCAGCAGGCAGCAGGAAGTCAAGCCAAGCACTCGCACTAATATGCCAATTAAGGTCACTAAGCGACAAATGTGAGAACATTCAACCAGGGGCTGTTAAGTAGGGAGACAACTGCTTTATAAGAAGCCTGGCGGTGGGAGAGCAGCCGCAGCCACAGCCGCAGAGTGTGCCCTGCAGTGTGGTGACGTGATCCGAAGCTTGCTGGGAGGGAAAAGAGCTCTGCCCTCGTGAGCCCCCACCCCCCCTCAGTTTCCACTGCCTCAGGACCTCCATCTTTAGCGAATAAACAGAGAAGAGACTTGATGCCCTTGGTGGAAGACAAGGGGGATTCTCATTGTGGCAACAGCATTTACTTCAAGGGCGGGGGGCACAAACAAGTGGATACCCCTGTGTTTTATGACAGAGGGAGAAGGTTCTGGAGCTCCAGTGCTTGGAGGCTGTCTACCTTCTTGAATGCCGTAGGCATCTGTGTCGATTTTGAAAGAGGTGCTGGAGCCAGTCAACCTCTAGACAATGCTCATCAGGCAACGCCCATGCCACCCTCTGGAGTGAGGGAACAGAGGACGAGGAAGAATGGTGAGTGTGGTCCCAGATGACGACGTCAGTCACTCTGGACCTACCACTATCCAGCTCCCACCAAGAACTGCACAAACACCATGTCTGTGGCTCACAACTAGCCGGCCATGCAGCTACCATCACCTATAATTTCAGAGGTAGAAGCTGTTGATCAGAAGTGGGCTCCTGGCTTGGGAACCTCCCAAAACCACCCAGAGACAGGGTAGCAAAGGGGGCTGAGGAAGAAGAGGAGACCATCTCTCTAGCCCATTTTCATCAGGGTCTACCCACCTCACTTTCCCTCCCAGCCCCCCACAGAACATCAGCCCCTCTCAAAGACAGGAGAAAGAGCACCTGGGACCCTGGGAGGAATCAGGTCCTAGGGTAGGCTCAGTACAGAGTCAGCGAGTGCACACAGTTGGAGCTTTGGATTCCTGCTCCTCCATCTCCTGGGGGATTTGAGGCAGGTGACCACAGCCTTTCCATATTTCAGTTTTCTGATTTGTGACATGGCTGTAACGGCACAGGGCAGCTCACAGGCTGAAGACGGAGTCAGTGTGAGTTAAGGGTATTTGTTACAAAGTCACCAATACACATGAGCTCTTAGCATCAACATTGCCGTTCCCTTATTTATCTAAACATAAAAGCCACATGTCCAGGTGACACTGAGCTTCAGAATGCAGACACAGGCACTGGCCGGTAATCTGAGCATGACCAGAACGGTCAATGTGGGTGCCTCCCAGCTGCACGCAGCCCTGAGTCCTGGGAGCAGAGACCAAACGCCAGCACTGGCTTTTTACTCTGGCCCAGGCAGGACAAGTCTTTCATCTCAGTGAAGCCAGACTGAGGTAGAAACGTCTGTGCTGCTCTTGTGGCTCGTAGGGTTCTCAAAGGGGCAGCAGTGGAACCCCAAGGGGAAGAAACTCTGTGAAGACTGGACATGGGCTCTCATCCACTTGTGCAGGTGGTCACAGAAGGAAAAAAAAAAACCACATGTGAGCCACGCCCTTACCTGCATGAAAGACTCTCACTTGCTCCAAGCAGTGTGTTAGTGGCAGGAACTTAAACCACGCCCCCTAAATCAAACTCACTTAGTCCAGGATAAGTCCTCAGCTCCCTCACATCAGCTGGCACCTGTACCCTGCCCACCTCCCCTCGCAGGGGCTCCTGGAATGTAGAGGAGCAGCTGGGTGAAGGAGCAAGAAAGCAGCTGCCACTGTGTCAGGCCTGTGCTCCTGGAGAGAGAAGTCCTGACTCCGTGTAGCTGGCTGTGAGTGCCGGGCCTCTGAACCAGGGGATCAGACCCAGCTAGGTCTCCTTGGCTCACTGTCCTTGGCAAGTAGGGTGAGCAGCAGCTGTGCCCGGCCACCAGAGCATCATGGCAGACAGGTATGGTGCCCAGGGAAGGGATGGTAGGGTGCTCGGGTTTAGCCAATACCCTGTGATTCTAGAGGCCCCCACTGGAAGGAAGGGTATAATGCCACTCCATAGTCTTGCTCTTGGCTCTGGCTTTCAGAAGCATCCCAGAAAAAAAAAAATGAAGGTTTCCAGAACTCTTTTTTTTTTTTTTTTGAGACAGCTCTGGTTGGTTTCTCTGTAGCTTTGGAGCCTGTCTTGGACCATCTCTTGTAGACCATGCTGGTCTTGAACTCACAGAGATTCGCCTGGCTCTGCCTCCGAGTGCTGGGGTTAAAGGTGTGCATCACCACTGCCTGGCTCCAGAACTAGTTCTAATACGTTCTTTAGTACATGGAAATGATACACCCAGCGGGTAAACAAGAAAATTAGCGCATACAGCTTTTCCACCCACACCTTCTCCCCAGTTCTCTCAAGGATGCAGGGGGCACTCTCCCCTTCTGACAGCTTCTGAAGTAAGCCAGAGAGGAGACAGGTATCAGGGCAGCGGTGCCGTGAGGTGTGATAAAATGAGGGGACCGGCACCTGTGATTGACTGTGGCGCAGATCAAGTCATGCATGACTGGAGGCCAAGGAGGTGAGCACCAGAGGGGGGATTCAAGACAAGACCCTGAAATACAGTGCCCAAAACAAAAGGAAAGAAACTGGGTTTTGCTTGTTTTGTTTTTTGTTTGTTTTTCTAGACAGGGTTTCTTTATATAGCCCTGGTTGTCCTGGAACTCATTCTGAAGACCAGGCTGGCCTCAAACTCATAGGTCTGCCTGCCTTTGCCTCTCAGGTGCTGGGATTAAAGTGGTGCACCACCACCATCCAGCAAAACTGGACTTCTTAAGCATGCTCACTTCTGTACACTAGAGGGTAGAAGGGAAAGATAACCTACCCCAGGATGGGAGGAAATGCCTGTGATCATAATCCAGAATCATAACAGTAAATTTCAAATTACAACTCAGCTAAATCCACATCTAAGCCCATGTGGATAAAAGGTTGGAATTTATTCAATGAGAGACCCTGGGAACCACGCTGCTGAGCGTGGACGTGGGGACTAATGGTCACTTCCCAGAGTTATACCTCTATAGAGTGAGTGACATTTCTCCTTAACTGCTAAGCGGTGGGGAAGGGATCATCCTACTGGGATCATGGAGCTGAGTTCAAAAGCCAGCTCAAGAGAAGGTAAACCCATACATAGCCTTCCTCGTGTAGATGCTGGCCAAGCAGCACTGCCATCGCTGAGGTCCTGTGAGAAGAGAGAACCCAGAGCCTTCCTGTCCCAACTCAAGCAGGGTCTATGGGAAAAGACTGTGATGAAGAAAAGCTTCAGCAAGAGGCAGTCAAATACAGGCAACACAGTGGACCAGTCCCAGAGTTAAGGAAGATGACACAGGATGCTTCCTCCATGTTGGGGCCAAGCATTGCGCTCCTGCAAGCCCTTGTGGGTGACAAGGAACACCAGAACATCCATGGTCAGAAAGAGCCACCCACTGGGATCACATTGCAACCAAGGAGTCTCATGGGTTGTTGGAGGAATAGCCAGGATGGAAAGGAGATGAGAGAAGAGGCAGCTCTGGGCTATGGAGATGGCTCCATCGATAAAGTACTTACCACATAAATACCTGGACCCGAGTTCAGATCCGCCCTAGTAGTAACACAAAAGCCAGAGGCATGGCAGTGCCTGCCTGGAACCCCAGTTCTAAGGCAGCAGAGACAGGCCAGTCGGTCTAAACAATTGGCAAGCTCCAAGCTCAGAGAGACCCTGTCTCACCAGGAAACAACAGCACTAAAAAAAGAAGTCGACTTGGAGAAGTGATCAAGGTGGGCACCTGATGACCGACGTCAAGTTCTGACGTGCACACTTGTACACACATGCGTGCTCCTTGCCCATGCACCCCTGAATGCCTACTTATGATTTTGCATGGCTCCCCAAACCACTCCTACAAAAAGCAACAAGCAGCACTGGGGACCCTGGGTTACCAACAACAAAATCACTAACACACCTAGGGCAACGGGCTTTGTCCTCCTGTTATTCGCAACAACATGGATGGAACTAGAGGTCATCACAATGAGTGAGATAAGCCAGGCACTGGGAGGTAAACACCGCATGATCTCACACACATTTGGAAGCTAAGAGAGCTGCTCTCCCAGAAATAAAGACTAGCACTGTGGTTCCAGAAGCCAAGGGGAGAGGGACAAGGGGAACAGAGAGAGGCTGAGTGGCGGATATGGAGATACAGATGGAAGCCAGGGCACAGATGACGATGATGGGCTCTATATACAAAAATGAAAGCATTGTGAAAGCTTTCCCCTGGAAGATGTGGTGAATGTTTGAGGAGATGGATGTGTTTCCTTGATTTAAGAGCTGGGTACTGTGCTGAGAACACGGCTCCAGAGGTGGAGCTCTGGGAACACAGCTCAGAGGTGGAGCTCTGGGAACACAGCTCAGAGGTGGAGCTCTGGGAACACAGCTCAGAGGTGGAGCTCTGGGGACACAGCTCAGAAGTGGAGATCTGGGGACACAGCTCAGAGGTGGAGATCTGGGGACACAGCTCAGAGGTGGAGATCTGGGGACACAGCTCAGAAGTGGAGATCTGGGGACACAGCTCAGAAGTGGAGATCTGGGGACACGGCTCAGAGGTAGATAGATCTCTGGGGACACAGCTCAGAGGTGGATAGATCTCTGGGGGCACGGCTCAGAGGTGGATAGACCTCTGAGGACACGGCTCAGAGGTGGATAGATCTCTGGGGACATGGCTCAGAGGTGGATAGATCTCTGGGGACATGGCTCAAAGGTAGATAGATCTCTGGGGGCATGGCTCAGAGGTGGATAGATCTCTGGGGGCACGGCTCAGAGGTAGAGATCTGGGGACACGGCTCAGAGGTGGATAGATCTCTGGGGGCACGGCTCAGAGGTAGAGATCTGGGAACACAGCTCAGAGGTGGAGATCTGGGGACACAGCTCAGAAGTGGAGATCTGGGGACACAGCTCAGAGGTGGATAGATCTCTGGGGACACGGTTCAGAGGTGGATAGATCTCTGGGGGCACGGCTCAGAGGTAGAGATCTGGGGACACGGCTCAGAGGTGGATAGATCTCTGGGGGCACGGCTCAGAGGTGGATAGATCTCTGGGGACACAGCTCAGAGGTGGATAGATCTCTGGGGACATGGCTTGGAGGTAGAGACCTGAGGAAATAGTTCAATGATAGAGTACTTGCCTAGCATGTTAAAAACTCTGAGTTCATTCCCTAGTACTGCAGATAAATAAATAACACACTATGCATGTAATGGACATTATACAGAAACTGGTTATGCTTTTGTAAACTGGTTACATTTTTTCAAATTAAAAACTGAGCTGGAGAGATGCCTCTGTTGTTAAAGTGTCTGCCATGCAAGAGCAAGGACCAGGATTCATCCCCAGAACCCAAGAAATGCTGGACAGGCATAGTCATCCTTTAACCCCAATGTCAGAGGGCAAAGACTAGCCGTACTAGTGAATGATGGGCTTGATTGAGAGTCCATGCCTCGGTGGATACAGCAGCAGAACAGTTGGACAGATTCCCAACATCAACTTTGAATCTCCACACGCATGTGCACCCCACACCCATGCCCCCACACATGCATGTGCACCCCACACACATGTATGTGCACCCCACACACATGCATGTGCACCCCACACACATACATGTGCACCCCACACCCATGCCCCCACACATGCATGTGCACCCCCCACACATGCATGTGCACCCCCCCACATGCATGTGCACCCCCCACACATGCATGTGCACCCCACATGCATGTGAACCCCACACCCATGCCCCCACACATGCATGTGCACCCCACACACATGCATGTGACCCCACACCCATGCATGCACACACATGCATGTGCACCCCACACCCATGCCCCCACACATGCATGCACACACATGAACATGAAGAAATGATTAAACACTAAGATGAGTTGAATTCTAACAACCTTGCGGCATGTGTCAGCAGAAAGGAGAAGGAGATTTGGGGCTAGCAGAGTTCTGTGCTGGTTACTACATCCCTGCTCATGTCTGTGTTCCTAGATGAATATAGCCAAGGCCAGGAAGGACACATATGGATAAATGTCACATTGTGGGGTTGGATCCAAAAAGCCAACTGCAGAAGGGAATCCTGGGAACATGGTTGATGGGGCAACTTCCGAAATGAGTCTGGAGCTCCGTGAGTGCCCCCGCCACTGGAGATCTGGTTCGTTATCACTAGAAGACAGTGGCTGCCTGTCTGTCTTCACACTGGGTTCGATATTTGGGGAGAGCAGAAAGCAAAGACGAAAGGCTGAAATGCCACTGAGCCAGGTTCACAAAGCCCTGGGCTCTGAAGTCCTGCCTCCCTCCCACTGGTTAGACTGCTGGGTTCCAGCCAAGGCCTCCTGTGCCTGCATGTGATCACAGCTTAGTGTAATTAAACACCTGAGCTTCCCGGGAGGGAAAGAGGGACTCCAGAGCCAGCCAGGAGGAACCCATGGCCCGCCTGTCCATGCCTCTGTCCCTGCCTTCCACCTGGCCACACTGGCCCAATGGGCAGTCTCTGTCCAGCAGCTGCACCACTGTGCCTCTCTGCACACTTCTGGACGGCTTGTGGGGAATCCTTCAAGAGTGTTTTAGGTTCTCCACTTCACCCACAGGAAACCTGGGCTCTCTAAGCCAGGGCTATGGCTTGCCATTATGCCAGTTCTAAGCAGGAAGAGGCGTGTTCCCTTCCCCTGCTCTGGCTCTGCCACCCTCATTCAAGCTCAGCCCAGAAGACTCTCCCTTCCTTTCCTATATAGCACAAATAAAGGATCAGCTTGGGCAAGCTTAGCCCCATGCTCTGCAGAGCTCAGGGTGGCTTCACACACTCTTGCCTTACTCCAAAGCCTGCTACCCTTCAGCTTGGGCTCCTCTCCAGCCCCCGTTCCTGGCCAAGTTTTCTTGAGGCAGTGGTGGGTTTTATCACCGCATAGCTATAACTCAGAGCCACGCCTCCAGCTGATGAGAGCTAAAAGCATCCCCTCTCTTAAGTGCGGGAAGGAAAGTGAGAAAGGAGGCTTTCCTGAGAGACTTGCAGAGTCAGGTCAGCTGAGGATTTGTGGAGCTGACCCTCCAAGTGGCAGTCTGAAGGCATCCTCATGCAATCCTGGTGTATTGAGTCCCACACACAAACCTTCAGTATGAACTTCTCCCACCAACGGTGGGCGATCCCTAATCCCTCCACCGGCTTCTCCATCGTGCCTTCTCCCAGGCTTTAAACCCTTAACCAACACCCTCCATAATCCCTGGTAAAAATGCTACGGGACTCAAATCCGCGAAGGCACGGTAAGGAACAGCATCTCCACTGACACGAGGCCACCTGTGACTCCCTGCCGGATGTCAGGCGGAAACAAAGGTTCTAGAAAGAACAGCCTTGCGCTTCACCACTGCCGTTCCATTTGCAGCATTCCCAGATGAAGAAACAGACTCGGGAACACAGTGGTTTCATCCTAACAAGTAGCATAGCAGAGCCAAGATCCATTTCCATGCCTGTCTGATTTGATCCTTGGACTTCCAAGTCTCTGTGACTTCCGGGACATAAAGGTGGCTTCTGACCCATCGCAGCTTGGCTGGCCCAGTGGGCACTGGGAGTCTCTTTCCTGAGTCTCTCTTATCCAGTTAGTCTCCTCTAAAGAGCGCTGTCCCAGAGAAGTGGCTGACAGACAAGCTATGTAGTCTTTGGTCTGGGAGACTGATCGAAACACTCCACATATACTTCAGGAATCATTCAAGTTAAAGGCCCAGCTTGCAGCCCAGACTCTGCCTGAGTGGAAGACTACAGGGCAGGAGTCTGACTGCTCAGAATACACAGCACACGGGCCTCGTGGCACGGCAATCCTGATCTCCAGACACGAAGAAGACTCCGGGTGGGTCACAAACATGAGCCTACCCAGGACAGAGTCTGAGGGACTGGCCAGGACAGGCAGGGACGGGGCAGGCCCTCATCCAGGATCACCAGTGCTTTCTCCTTACTACTTGGAGGAAAGCAGGGGCTGGGTGGTAGTTGAGTTCTCTGAAGCCATCTCGTTCTTGTTGGGAGCTGGGGCAGTAGCTCAGACATGGAAAGATGGTGAGTCATAGCTTCAGAAACTTGCCCCAGTAGGCTCTCATCTATCACTTTTAAAGGAAGAAACATTCTCTTCTCCTCAGTAGAATTTCTCTTTAGGTGCCTGTACGTGTCAGTCTATCAGCTGCAAACTATAATAAGTACTTGACACAAAGCAGCTGGAGGCATGAAATGGCATTTATTATTTCCTCTGCCACGAGGGGAAAGTGAGCTGTTACCACCCTTGACCCGCCACCACCTATCTCCTTGTGCTTTGACACAATCTATGAAGGCACCAGCTGCTGGTCCACCAGCATCGCTTGTGATTACCAGAACCAATGGTTGTCATGGCAGTGGAGACGGTGAGCCCAGCTCCCTCTTGCTAGATGCATGACCTGTGGCAAACAACACCACTGTCTCCTTAGCCATAACAAAGAGGCCAGCACTACCCCAGCCAGGGAGTGTTACGAGCTTCAGAGGAGACAGGCATAGAAACACAGTCATGACAAAATGCTGAATTCTAGCAATAGTATCACTTCCATCTCAGTAGAAATTGCATTTTTAAAAAGGGAATTTTGCAAACAATATGCCCATCTCTGAGGCCAGAGATAATTCCTCTCTTAGCTTTCATCCCCATCCAAGTTTCCTAACATCTAGGGATTGTTTTTGTTGTAAATCCTTTTTCCGGGTACAGTGCCCAGCTACCACCAAGACCAGTGTCTTCCCACAATACAATCGGATAAGTCTGATTATAATCATAGGTCAAAATTAGAGAAATGTCTTGCAGGAAAGCATCTCCTTGTCATCTCTCCACTGCCCCCCATAGCAGCTCAGCTCTTAGTGCTGCACACCCACAACACACACAACACAAAGGATGTTTTGCCTTGCTGTGTCCCAAAATAATCAGCAAGGGAAGCAACAACACGAAGAGAAAGCCTCTGTTGTCAGGTGAAACTGGGATCAAAATCCGGCTCACCCACCTCCGGATCCAGGCCCTGGGGCAAACTGTTTCCTAACTGTCTAAGAGGGGTGAGACCTGCTCTAAGGGTTGTAGGGCTACCAATGCTTTACTCAAGATGTTTTGGGTGCTCTGTGTTCTAGCTCCTTCTCTCGGGAACTCCTTTTGCTCTCCGTCCTGTGTCTTACACAATCAGGATGCTGCCCGGTAGGCATGGGCATTGACTGGGGGAGGCCTCCTCAACCACACCAGCAGCCTCCCTTAACTTGCTCTGTGGTCATGACAACTGCCTTCTTGAATGTCTGCATGCATCTGGAAAACTCACACACCAGATGTGCTGACAGGTAGGGACCTGCCTGTTACACACTACAGTCACAGTGAGTTCAAGTTCTTTTACAGAAGACCACACCCACAGGATTAATGAGGTCGGGAGGATCATCATTTGTTGAGTTCCATGATGTGCTACAAGATGGGGGTGGGGGCAGGGAAGAGCTCCTACTGCCGGCACCCCAGCAGGACCTCCGTACCAGGTGCTCTGCACCACTCCGTTCTTCTGGCAGCCAGATCTGGCTGGTTCTAAGTGACACTGTTTCCCACGCTCTGGCAACACACGCCCACCAGGCACAGAGAAGAGAGAACACAGAGAGACCCATGGGTCCAACCCTCTAGAACCTCCTTGGAGCTGAACAAAAAGCCACAGCAAGAAAGATAATGAGATAGAAGCCTGTTCAGAGAAAGGCCCAGTGTGTAGGAAAACAACGACTCCCCAAAGAAAGGGCCCATGACCCTAAAGGGCACAATCAACTTGGCTAGGGACAGGGCGGGACAAAGTGAGCTTGTTTTCTGTAAGAGAGGAATTAGGGAAGAGAGGGGCAGGTGGTAGCTCCAGGCTGGACCACAGGCAGACATACCCACGGCCACGGGCAGTGGGTGGGGGTGAATCAGGCTCCAGAGAAAAAGCAGAGCATTCTCTTGCTAGAAAAGGCTAAGAACAAATGACAAGTGAGTGCTTGCTTCTCCCAGAGAATTCTGAAACTGCCCCACTTCCCAAAATAAACATGAACCAAAAATGAAATTAAATAGCATTCCCGCGCTCCTCAGACGGAGCAGCAATTATTGTTTTATTTTTTTCTAAGAACAGGAAACACAAAATTAACTGGGAAGAGCAAGAAGCAGTCACTGTTAGTGACAAGGAGAGACTTGGCCTCTGGATAGGAAACTCTTGCCTTTTTCGTGGGCTGTCATATCTCATCATGGCAATGTCCTTCTTACTTCTATCAGCAGGGGCAGAGCCAGGGGCAGCCCCTCCACTCTAGCCAAAAACTAAACTGTACAACCCAAACCACAGAACATATTTCAAACTTGAGCCAGAGTCTCTTCTCCCTGGCAAAACATCACTAAATCTGGTTGGTTTTCCCTCAATCAGGATAAGATTACATTTCTCAGACTCTTTTGCAGCTAGCTACATGTGGCCAGATCATCAAATTCCAACCAATGAGATATTAAAAAAGAATTACTATAGCTAACTTCTTAGTCTTACTCTCAAAAAAGAAGTGTGTAGCTGGCCTTTTTCATACCTTTCTTTCTATTTTCTGGGGGAAAATATGTATGAAGCTAGAACAGCCACATGGGATCCCAACACAGAAGTGATACATGAACATACTAAGGAAGCTGGTTGCTGGTATCTGTGAGGCAGCCAGGTAAAGCCTGAACTTTTAAGAAACTTGTTTTGGGTCTCTGCCCAATAGAAGATTCTGTATCCCATAATTAATAAGCTTCCTCAGAAGCACTGAACATCCCTTCCCAAAGTTTAAGGCCTTAACTGTTCAAAATGAATAAGTCCATATTTACTGAGAGTCTATAGGGGATTAGAACCATTTAAGAATGAACATGTCCATATTTACTGAGAGTCTATAGGGAATTAGAACCATTTAAGAATGAACATGTCCATATTTACTGAGAGTCTATAGGTGATTAGAACCATTTAAGAATGAACATGTCCATATTTACTGAGAGTCTATAGGGGATTAGAACCATTTAAGAATGAACATGTCCATATTTACTGAGAGTCTATAGGTGATTAGAACCATTTAAGAATGAACATGTCCATATTTACTGAGAGTCTATAGGGGATTAGAACCATTTAAGAATGAACATGTCCATATTTACTGAGAGTCTACAGGGGATTAGGACTGTTTAAGAGTATCTTCACTCTCTCTCCCACCCGAGTTCTTCCTGAGTGTTATGACTGTATCTTTTTAGAAAAACCAGAAGGTGACATAAAGAAGCCCACTCCGAGTGGGCCTGGTGTCGTGTAGGAGTGCCAAGCCTTCGGGACTGTTCATCTGGAAGGCTCAGGTCCAGCAGGAGAGTAGGGGGCTGTGCAGGGTGTTCACAGAAGGCCCCGAGCACTGGTGCCCAGCTGAAGGTGCTGAGCTGGGGGCAGACTGGGGAGAAAGACGTGACTCACAGACACAGGAAGCAGCACAGGGCTGGGGTGGTATCTAGAGTTGGAGTATGCCGTCTGGATCCCCTGCCATCACCAGAGAGGATGACAGTCACTTACAGAGTGACAGTGGTGACATTATAAGAAGAATAGAAAAGGTACAAACACATATTTAGAAAATGGCAACTGTCTCTGCACCATCAAGTCCTCCTGGAGAGCCATCCAAGGCACGGCCAAGCCCCACCCTGTTTCTAAACACATTTTCCTTCCTTGGTTTGGATCAACCACCATGAGGACTCCAACTCCAGGCCCTTGTCACCAGCTTGTGCCAACAGGGAGGCCAGAGCAAGGGCTGATAACAGCTTATAGCCAAAGCCAGCCCACTGAAGACAGCCTCGGTTTCCACGTCCTCCTAATGGGATAGTCTATTAGGATGGAGAAACATAGGCTAGCTAGGAAATGCTTCACTTTCCTGGTTCCTGGGATCCTCTGGAGAATAAGAAAGTTGCAATGAGACGTTCACAGCAGACAGAAGAAGCAACAGAAAGCACACATCGTCTATAGCACAGTTAACCTGGCCCCACAAGAGCCAAGAAATGCCATTCCCTGGCACAAAGAATTCAATACAAAGGGGAGAAAATTGAGTCTCATTCCTTACTTTAGGGATTACTGGGAGGGAGACAGCACAGAGATCTTGGGATATGCCCAGGCTCTCACTGCTAGATATCTCAGTCCTGGTGTAAGTCTGACCCAGGAGTAATCCAGAGGGGGCGTAAGTGTGCACATATGTGCACAGAGACAGTGGAAGGGAGACACCGCACACTGGCAGTCATCCTGAAGGAAGGCTCTTTTGGTGTGGGTTTACCAGGCTGATTATGAACCATTACACATGGTACAAAGCTTTTCTCATTAACACGGGAATGTGTTAGACATATGTCATAGCTGTAACCATACATGACAGGTTGCTGAAAAATAGCTGCTCCCATAAATACCTGGTCCCGAGTCTGAAGCCTAATTGTGTTCTTATATTAAAACAGCAACCAGTGAGAGTTTCCACAACAGCCATGGGCAGTCTGCTCAAGTTCACAGGAGGAATTTTCCACATGTCAGTGAGCAAGCATGGAGAATCTCTGCAGGTGGCCCACACCACATATGATTTCATCACCATCACAGGTGAGCGGTCCTTTGAGCCCTCTCCCTCCTGCCCAGCAGCCCCATGTTCTTGAGAATGAGGACACTTGTGTGAGCTTCCTTTTCCTTATGGAAGAACAGGCAGAGTAAGCAACAGAGCATGCGGGTGAGCTCGGCGCAGTGTCTGGCTCTGAGAAGGTGGGGACGTATACGGAGCGGAGATGGCCAGGGTTCCTCATAGGTTTAGGAAACAATACTCTCATGGGAGAACAGTCACGGGACAGGAAAGAGATGTGTTTATCTTCATTGCAAGCCCCTAAAACTTTTTCTTTCTCCTCTGTGTGACAAACTGCAAGGAAGCCCTGACAACCTTTTGAGACCATGAAACGGGCCCATTTCTAACTGACCACTCTTAGCAAATTCTCAGTAACGGCTATAATGGGGCCTTTATCTCCCCTGAAAGGCCCTATGCACAGCATATCATTTTGATTATTCTGCATTCCGAGGCTCATAAAAATTCTGGAAGCAGGCTGAGAAGCTGCTCAATGGTGAGGCTTATGCCTAACATACGAAAGAGGCTAAGTTTGATTCCCAGCACTGAAGTTTCTTTCTTTTTGTAAGTTGCAAGTCCTGACTAGAAACCAGCACAGTTAAGGTTGAAACCCTTGTAGAAGAGAAAAAGTCTTAAATCCTTGCCTGAGACATGAGAAAGCACCCCAAGTTCTAATTAAACTGAAGCAATTAGCCACCCACGGATCCTTCACTCAGCTTTCCATGGCCAGGCAATCATCTCTATTAAAACCCATCTTAAAATAAGGAGCAAACGCAACAGCTACACCAGCACCCAGTTCCCAGAATCAATTACCTCTTCAGACACATCCTGCATAAAACTCCCAGGATCTGCCTGCGTCAGGCACGAGGAAGGAGCTACAAGAAACTGGAGGTGATCAGGAGGTAGGACAATGCGGGGTGACAACGTCTACCTCAGATCTGCACCTCTCAACGGGTAGGCCAAGAGTGTCAACCATTTATTCATCAATGTCACCTTGAGGACCTTATCCAAGAAAAGGAAGTCCTGCCCATGGGCTGCCCATAGGCTCCCTTGGGCTCTGGAGGTTGAGTTCTCTGGGTGATCAGACTGCTGCAAATGGAAGCTTCCCCCATGTAGCCTGCCCCTGTCCTCTGTCTCTGAAGCACCAACACAGTACAGTAGTCACCATAGCAGCTTGATCACAAACCACTCAGGCTCACTGATGTCTCCAGACAAGCAGGTTTCCACCCTTCCAGGACTTCCTGGAATGAAGGAAGGTCACTGTCATCAGCCAAAGGCACTTTTCACAGCGACAACTACATAGTTGTCATGGTAAAATGACTCACACTTAAGTACTTGCCTCAAGAACTAGGGGGATATTCAATGCAGGAACAGTATGCCATTAATTTATCTCTCTCTCTCTCTCTGTCTGTCTGTCTGTCTCTCTCTCTGTCAGTCTCTCTCTGTCTCCCCCCCCCTCTGTCTCTCTCTGTCTCTGTCTCTCTCTGTCTCTCTCTCTCTCTCTCTCTGTATGTGTGTTGTGTATCGAGCATGGAGACTTCTCCACCAAGAGGCAGACAGGAAAATATTGATCTTAGCTGGGAATAATTATGACTCAGGTCTATAATCCCAGCACTTCAAGTAGGCTGAGGCAAGAAGTTTGGCAGAAGTTTGAGGCTAGCCCAGGCTACATAGTGAGTTCCAAGTCATCCTGGGCTACATTTCAAGACCTGGGTGAGGAGGGGCAAGGATGGAAGAACATGGAAAGAAGGAAGGAATAATCCAGACTAGTTCTAAAGAAGCAAAATTTTCCCTAGGAAACCTGAAGAGGAGAGTAATTGTAATAGAATATTTCATTTAACCCTAAACTTCAGCCCATACCAATGCAAAGGTGCCAAAGACACCCTAATATCTTCACTCAGACATTGTTTTTCTCTCGTGCCAGGTTGGACTAAGCAGATCTAAGCTATGTTTAAACCGACACGCAGCACAAGACACACATTAGATGAAAATAATAGGGAACGAAAGGTGGTGGTGTCAGAAGACGGTTGTCAGGTGGACCCTGCCGTGAACATTTCGCTGTGTAACCGAAACACCACACTCGCTGTTTTAAGACTAAAATGGACATAGAAAGACCTGTCAGTGTTCTCAGCAAACTGTATGTGAGGCCGTCTCTCCAAACAATAAAAACCGAGTATCCAGACCAGGTACACAGAGAAAGCAGACTCGTGAAGGCACCAGAAAGTGATTGCTGTCTCTTCCCATCGCTTCCCCTCTCCTCTTCTCTCTCCCTTTCTTTCTGCTAACAGGGTCTCAGGGAACCCAGGCTGGCTTAGAACTTTCTGTCTAGCCTGACTGTCCTGAATTCTGAGGCTACCTACCCACATGCTCCTCCACACCCAGTCCATACAGTGCTGGGGATTGAACCCAGGGCTTTCTGCAAGTCAGGTAAGCGCTTTACCAATTGAGCTACAGCCGCACACCATTTACACCTCCTAAACTTGCTTCTCAATGAGCATGTGCTGGTTTAGTGATCAGAAATACCACAACCCTATCTTCAGGAGAGAACACATCTGTTGGTCATTCTTTGGCCCTCCTGGTGGAACAGCCCCTACCCCATTTTCAGCCTGCAGCAGGCCTGGCTACCTGGCAGGTTTCCCCACTCCACTCTGAATGCCATACTCACAGCCAATCATCATGATAGCCACTGCGAAGATCTTCTCAATGTCTGTGGACGGGGCGATGTTCCCAAAGCCCACGCTGGTGAGACTGGTCATGGTGAAGTACAGGGAGGAGATGTAGACGGAATTCTTGCTCGGCCCGCCTTCCCACTTGCCCGAGCCAGACCCGTTGAACTGGTATGGAGTGCCGATGTCCATTGCCAGCTGGTAGAGCCAGCTATTGTTGCGGATCGTCTTGGTGTCTTCGTCAAAGATCTCATAGTCCCCAATGCTGTACCAGATGCAGGCCATCCAGTGGGCAGCCAGCCCAAACACGCACACCAACAAGACCAGGACCGCAGCTCCATACTCGATGTAATGGTCCAGCTTGCGGGCCACTCGCCCGAGACGGAGCAAGCGCACAACCTTCAGAGAACTGAACAGGCTGCTGATGCCCTGGAAGGGAATGGACACAGAGTCAGAGAAAAGGAACACAGCTAACACTCCATCCTTCAACCCCACCACTGCCGTTAGCTTAAGCATCATGTATGTTTCCATGACATGCAATATTATACAACCCTTAAAAATTCTTAGAATTCCTTTTTTAGATAAGATTTTGTTTATTTTAATTCTATGTGTATGAATATTTTATCTGCAGCTACATATGTGCACCATGTGCTTGCCTGGTACCTGTAGAGACCAGAAGGGAAATGTCAGGTCCCTGGGAGGCAATTGCAAACTGCCAAGTGCATTTTGGGAACCAGACTGGTATCCTCCATAAGAGCAGTTACAGCTTTTAAATTGCTAAGCCATCTCTCCACCGTGTAAAATTAGATTTCTATTCCAAGGTGCATGGAATAGAGATTCCTGTTTGGTATTTTATGACTTGATTAAAAGATAAACAAAACAAGTAGATGATAACCAGGATATATTTACATATGCATCTTTCCATACTACCAGTTATTTTAATAATTTTTCAAGGGTTGTATAATATTTCATATTATACAATATGACATATTTTAGTTGTATCATATTTATTTCATGTGGCAATGAATTATATAAACACACCGCATTGCACATAAGCAAATAAATATGTCTGCATTAGAAAGCAATCAGGAACCACAGGCTGCTTTTTTATTTCCACATAGTTTGTTATAAAAGCGTAGAGTTACCTAATCTCCGTCATTATCATTAATTTAATAATTAGAAAAAACATATTTAAAATTAAAGTGAATTGAGAAATAGCTGAGGTGCACACCTTTAACCTCAGCACCAGATTGGGGTTAGAGGCTACCTTGGTCTACATAGTGAGTTCCAGGCCAGCCAAGGTTATATAATGAGACCCTGCCACAAATGAACAAACAAATAAATAAATCAGAAGAAATTAAAGTAAGAGAACGAGAGAAAGGGCTGGAAGAAAAAAGAGCTGAGGTTCGTTGGGAAGGGCATTTCTGCTGTGAGGCTGGGGTATGTACAGTCAGACACTGAACACACACACACACACACACGCACACACACACACACATACACAGTCAGTCCAAGAAGCTGAGCAAAAACACAGTAGCATGTAAAAAAACAGGGTGGAAATCTGGGCCACCTGTGTCCATTTGGATTCCAGTGACCTGCTTGTCCTCTTGCATGAAGAAGGAGGGGTGGTTCAGAGCCCCACTCAGGCTTCCACAAGCCCAAACCTACCAGTTCTTGGCACCCCAAATGGGGACTTGAAATACACTACAGATGCCACAGCACTTGGACCCCTCCACACCCGATTCCTATTCTGATGTGATTCTAAGATGTGTGCATTGGGAATGTCCATTAGCTTCTCCCACTTCCCCAAAAAACAAACAAGACAGAAGTGTCTCTTTGAGTCTGGACTCTGTCAGCCTTTACCTAGAAAGAACCCAAGGAGAGATGCTACCCTTCACCATGGATGCAGGATTCCTCCCTTTTCCAACCGCTAGGCAGTTTCCAGGCCGCCACAACTCTCTCATGTGGTGTAGGAGTTCCTTTTGTTTATGTGTTGCTTTCATTGGTTAATCAATAAAGAAGCTGCTTGGCCTGATAGGTAGGCAGGGAAGACAGAACTGAATTCTGGGAGGAAGAAAGCAGAGGGAGAGAGCAGCCATGGAGACACCAGGTTAGACATGCTAAATCTTTCCCGGTAAGCCACAACCTCGTGGTGAACATAGATTAGTAGAAATGGGTTAAATCAAGATATGAGAGCTAGCCAATAGACTAGAGATAATGAGCCAGGCAGTGATTTAAGTAATACAATTTCTATATGATTATTTCAGGGGTTAAGCTAGCCGGGTGGCTGGGAAGAACAAGCAGCCTGATTCTCCTACAACAGTTTGGCGCTCCAACGTGGTAAACAGGGTCCACATAAAACCTGAGAGGGCTTTAACACTCATCCTCTATCCTCCTAAAGCCACAGTAGAAGAAGAGGAACCCATGTTTCCCCACGCCTGTCTAAGGAGCCACCCTGGCCCACGTCCTCCTCACGGTTCATCACTAAACTGTATTTCTCAGGCTCTGTCCATCTACCTGAGTCCTTTGTGGCAGGCACTTCCAGGGAAGCGGTGCTTTCTCTTTCTCCTGTCCTGTCTTCAGGTAAGTTTGTGTGATCTTGAGGCCATACCCTGAAGACGGTGGACCCACAGACAAGCCTGGTTCCCTAGAGTGCTGTGTGGCAGCTCAACCCAAGTTAACCTAAGTTGTAGAATGTGCATAAGGAAGAAATCCCTGAAATAAGCACTGAACTATCCTTCCCTTTCCTGCCAACTCCAGGGTTCCGCCCAAGCAGACCCCAAGTGAGGCTGTGCAAAGGGCAGGGCGGGAGAAGCAGGATTTGTCGTCTTCTCAGAAAAAAATAAAGCATGGCTGTGGCTCAAGGGCAGGGGGCTTGCCCAGCTTTTGTGGAGCCCCGACGTTTATTCCCAGTGAATACAATAAACAACAGAACAAATAAACAGGCTTCACAGCTGTAGAACCACGAGACAAGTGATGGTTTCTTATCAACAATGCTCACACCAGCACAGCCATTCCTCTTGTGATCAGCCTTGCCACACAAGAGTGGACACGGTCCCTCATGGGGGTCAGCTGACAGGGTGAGGGGAGATCTCTGCACAGGGCACCTACACCCCAACAGAAGGTAACCAGCTCCCAGTAACGGAGCAAGCAGCATCTACAGCTGCATGGGGGAGGTATTTTGGGAGGCAAAGGAGTCTTTGGGATGAGTCAGAAATCAAACACCATGTATGCAGCCACCCACATGCCACCTCCTCCTGAGGGTCCCTGAAACCCAAGAAGAGCTTGCTTTCCAGGGCAAAATGCCTTCTCATTTCTCTCAGTGCACGTTCAATTCAAAGCAACCCTTGGCAGTCCAGAAGCCCCCACAGATGCTTGTCCTCCCTTTGACCACTCCCAGGCCTCAGATACCACCATTCCACCACAGGCATCCACAAGCCATAAGCGGGCTACATCGCCTTTCTGATGCTCCCTCCACTTACATCACAATGGTCACAATATCTTCAACTGCCACTCAGGGGCTATGCTATGCTCTAGTCATATGGCCCAAATGGCTCACATGTCTATATGATGTAGGTACATTATGGTGCCTCTTCAGGCTGGCCTCTCAGGCCAGAAGGCCTGACATATACCTAGCCATCTGGTGATCCACGCATCCTTCAGGCTTGTGGCTGTCTCCAGACCATGAGGTCTCAACAATGACCCTGAAGTCAGAATCCATCCCCAACTCCTCCACAAGTCCACAGTGCTGTATCCACTACTACCTGATAATTTCCTGCGTGATGCAATCCTCATCCCCCAAAACGTCACCAGGAAATACATCTTCCCAAAGACGGACATCACCTGCCATACATGCTAGAAGCAAGTGGGTTGCACGGTGTCAGCCCTCATTTTGGAATCGATGACACCACAGCAAGTCTAGCGCACAGCACGTGCTCAGGAGTCGGAGAAAGCTTGGAAACTGACTTGGAGATTAGGGCAAGCTTTCTCTTCCCCACTTTAAGGAGGGTCTGGAATGTCACTGTTGTCTCTGCACAGCAGTACGCCATTGCTAGGTGCTCGTGTGAATTCTCTGTTACCACATTAGCAGCTGGGATCCTGGCTGCTCAAAAGCAATCCAGACTATTAGTTTGGCTCCCCCACCCCCGCCCCAACTTTCCTGAAGTTCAGTACACGAGATAAATAAAACAGAATCCTCCAAACTTCTTTTTCATTTGAGTACACTAAAACATGACAGTGCCATATTCCCCAGAGACTCGTCACAGCAGAAAAACCATCTCATGGTACAAGTAGTGTTCTGGATGCTTTATGGGAATCGTGACATTAGGAAGAACCAGGAGTTTCCAAGTGGATCAGCGAGAAACAACAGAGGACAGCAAGAACAGAAGCCGCTGAGTTTCACTCCTGAAAGCTGCAGCTAGCCCGGAGGCAGACTCGGGAAATCTCAGTGGCTCCAGTGTGATCTAACACTGGTGGATCCTGAAGGAGGTGGATGCTCGGCAGGCTTCAGACTCATTGGGTGCATGTTTTTGAGTTTTACTTAAATGTACAGCCCAAACAAGCCATTCACTTGGGTTTGCTCTCACCTTGCCTTGTGTGTGTGTGTGTGTGTGTGTGTGTGTGTGTGTGTGTGTGTGAGAGAGAGAGAGAGAGAGAGAGAGAGAGAGAGAGAGAGAGAGAGAGAGAGAGAGAACGCATGCATGCACTGCGGTTGGGGGGACTGTATCATGTAGGTAGATGGGTGGGTGGATGGGTGGATGATGCATGCTGAAGTCAAAGGAGGAAATCAGGTATCCGTCTCCATCACTTCCACTGTATTCCTTGAGTCAGGTCCTTTCTGAAGCCGGAGCCAGGCAGTACCCCTGTTCCCCCTGTGCTGGGGTTACTGGAGCACAGCTATGCTTGGCTTTCCTCTTTATGTGAATGTTCTGAGCCAAACTCGGGCCATCATGCTTGTGTGGCAAGCTCTCTCCTCACTGAGCCATCGCTCCAGCCCCTACCTTTTCATCTAGCTAGACTCACCAACTCTCTGCCTCAGAACATTTGTTTTCTGCCATAGGCGTCAACACTAAAGTCACAGGCAGGTGCCACTGTATTATCAAGATGCTATATTCTTAGATAGCCTCACCAGACTCCCAGATCTGTATGGGGAGGCCATGGTGGCCATGGTAAATCAGAACTATAAAATATTCTCGTGATCGTTTCCACCCCTTCTCCAGCGCATGTTTCCCCACCGCCATGCCAAGAGAAGGCCTATGACCTGGCATCGTGATGGACTGTGCCTCCTTCGCACCTTGTTCACATGGCTTTCCATTGGCAACGGCTTTCCCTACTTTTATCCCTCAAACTCTGAAGTTAAGAAAGGTGAGTTCTGGGCTCCGCACTTTTATCTTTCCAAACAAGCATGACTTAGCACTCTAAACAATAAATACTGCCTCCTTCTGGGTTGGTGTGTCCTCCCCAAAGCTCCATGAATGGTGTTTCAGTCGTTCTTCAGGCAATTCTGAGGGGTGGGTGGAGCTTCAGGCAGAGTGGGTCAACACTTTCTCAGCATGCTAAACCTCAGCCCTCCTTTTACTTTTTATCTTGAGATGCAACCTCACTAAGTCCAGGCTGGCTTTGAACTTATCATGCAGGTCACAGAAGCCTTCAGCTTGGAATCCTCCTACCTCAGTCCCACAAGTAGAGAGGGTGGGAGGTCTGAATCACGCCAAGCTGAGCAAATACTTATTGAGCCCCTACTCATAATTTAAGCCCTGGTGACAGACCAGGCCCTAAACCTTTACCCTTCTAGAATTTTCAACTAAGAGAGAGAGACAATAGAATAAAACTCTAAAGTCAGAGCTGCTACATGAAGGTATGATAACAAATCAGGCAAGAAATAAACACAGACGTAGCAGGAAGGTGGCCAGCCATTGTCGTTTCGGTATTTACAGAGACTGTGGCATCAAGGCAAGGGCCCAGGGGACACAAGGGTGGGAGTCATGAACATGAGATGGTCTAAAATAACAAGTTCCAGACAGAAGTGATGGCCAGTTCAAAGCACCCTGAGGTGTGAAGGGCATGTCACACTTTGTTGCTCTGCCACAGACTGACATGTCCCTGAGGTCTGGAAGTGACTGCCAGTGAGAGAAGTGACTTCCACTATTCTCCAGATGCTGAGGACATCAGGGAGACCATCTCACCGGTTCCTCGACCTTCACAGGGGAGTTCAGCCTACACTGACTTTACAGATGAGAAGAGGAATGCACGGGTAGTGACCTGCACCTCAGACACCATCTTCCATCTCCTATCCTAACTCCCTACAGATGGTCCATTAGTGTCTGTTGAATGAAAACCCAGATTGTGGTGATACTGAACCTACTAGTCTGTTAAAAAGGATTGTGATGTTAGCTGGGCAGTGGTGGTGCACCCTTTAATCCCAGCACTTAGGAGGTAGAGACAGGCGGATCTCTCTGAGTTCAAGGCCAGCCTGGTCTATAAGAGCTTGTTCCAAGATGGGTGCCAATGCTACAGAGAAACGCTGTCTCGAAAAACCAAAATAAACAAATAAATAAATAAAATCAAGGATTGTGATATTAATGTGAGGAGTCAAGTTGTAAGAAGGAAAGATATCCAAAGTACCCACCTGGGTGTGTCTGAGTGTTTGCAGAAAAGATGGGCATGCATGTGCATGTGGACCAGTGTAGACAGAGACTGCACTTTCTTTCCCAGCTGCCCAGACTGGAAAGATCACATGGAAACTATATTAATTACAACACTGTTTGGCCAATGGCTCAGGCATATTCCTCACTAGCTCTTACATCTGACACTAACCCATTTCTATTCATCTATGTATCCCCACGAGGCTTGGCTTACTGGTAATGTTCTGGCATCTTTCTCATTCAATGGCTACATGGCATCTCTTTGATTTCACTTACTCTCTCTCTCTCTCTCTCTCTCTCTCTCTATATATATATATATATATATATATATATATATAGATATAGATATAGATATAGATATAGATATAGATATATCTGTTCAGATTTCCCACCTGGCTTTACTCTGCTAGGCCATTGGCTGAAAGAGCTTTATTCAACAACCAATAAAAGCAACGCATATACAGAAGGACATCAGGCCAGTGAACTGAATGACTCAGACTCTGGGCAGCACCAACCAAAAGACTAATAACCAGAATGAATGAATGAAAAAGCAAACAGGAAGAAAAGACAGGCACATCCTCCCCTCTAGCTGTTCCTTCCCTAGCAGGTGCACTGCCCACAGCCACTCTCAGGCTTGGACCAATGATCTGTGGCCTCGACTAAGATTTGCACTAGGGACCCTAGCTGGAAGCCTCTCAGTACTTTAGTCCCGGGCAAGGGGAGTGAGGATTGTACTTTAGGTCTCTTTGAGACTTTTGACTTCTTAGACCAAGCCATAACCAGCTTCGCTGGTTCTAGTAGCCAGTAAGCAGCCACCACCTGCTGAGCCTCTGTGGTGATTATGTGAGTCAGCCTGTCACAACCCATACACCACACACACACACACACACACACACACACACACACACACACACACACACACACATGTTCCTGTATGTATATTTACATACATACATGACTTTTCCATTCAAGGTCTCTCTCTCTACTCAATTTCTCTCTCTCTCTCTCTCTCTCTCTCTCTCTCTCTCTCTCTCTCTCTCTCTCTCTCTCTCCTCAACCCTCCCTCTTCTCTAATCTCTTTGTAGCATAGTCTGGGCTTTAACTCAGTATTTATTCAAGGATGGCCTTGAACTCCTGACCTTCCTCTCTCTACCTCCCAATACTAGGCATGCTGCAGCACACTCTGCAGTGCTAGCAATGCAACCCAAAACGTACTGCATGGTAAGCAAGTATGAGCCACATCCCCAGCCTCCACCAGCCCTCCTTCTTTGCGGAAGCCTTCCTAATATGAAGATTTAGTGCCTTATTAACAGAAACTGCCTGTGCGTTGTCTTAAAAAAACGACCTCAAGAATGTTCCACGAGAGCTCCACACTCCGCGAGCTCACAGAACTTCTGTTGGTAATGGAGTAAATTGGCTTTACCAGATTCCACTGGAAGTCACTCTCTGAAACTGAAATTTAATTTGCCTCCCCTTCCTCATCTCAACGTGGTACTTCAGCCATGTTTAATTCAATCCAGCATTTATTTCCCGAAACCTAGGATAGGAAGACACACCCTAGGCTGAGCAATGATAGAAAAGTAAGGCCAGCCCTCTCCCCCTGCCCTCAAACTCCCTGCAGTTGGGCTCAGAGCAAGCAGAATGCAAGCTGCATGGGGGCAAATTACACCTGCAACCCTGCGAATGAGTTAGCGTCAGACATGAGACTATGCACACAGGGGACCTCTCTTGGCTCGTCCAGCAGGTCTGGTGACCATATTTGGGTAGAGGATGTGGTTTCTGAGCCCAAAGGGAGATTTTAACCAGAAATGGGATTGCCTGCACCCTTCAGTTTGTTTAATCCAATAATGTCGTCCAAAAGGCACATCTGCAGTCCCTGCAGAAAACAGTCATTGGGGGAAGTTTAGAAATCGTTGCTTAAGACTGTGGACTTCCTTTGTGCTTACTCAGAAGCATGAAGCAGACTGGACGTTCCCTTGTGAATTTACACTATCAAGCTTTCCCTTCTGGAGATGCTGGAAATAAACGCTTTGTTGTTGAGCAAAACATCCAGAGGAGAAGGGACAGAAACTCTGGTTCTATCAAGTGGCATGTCCATTGCTCAGAATACTGAATTCAGTCTTCTTCCAAAAGAGATGAATCCAAGCAGTCTGAAGTGCTTTTTATTTTTCTCAAAAGTAACAGTGGAGCCATGTTGTGCCCTGCAGCCTGGACGCTACAGCTGTGTTAGCTGTGGTTTTAATTTTCTTTAGGTTTATTTGATTTAAAATCTCAGGGACAAAACAGGTCTGAGTCTGGTATGGCTAAAAAGCCAGGAGAATTTCCTAAAAGTAACAGATATCCCAAGTCTTTGACCTGAGGAGAGCATGGGTCCTTCGTCCTTCTAGAAAGTTGTGGAGAGGCACAGGCTGTTCTGTATGTGGTCTCTTTGGATTTAAAGGTCTCACACATGTGCTGTCTGAATATAAGCCACTCCAGCCTGTCTGATCCTGACAGAAGACCAAGGTACAGGCAGGAGAACCCAAACAGGTGGTCTCTGCCAAGTACCAGGAGTTTGTGGCACAGGTGCCCTGGGAGAATGAGCAGTGAAGAGGGGGTCCCGGGACCTGGTTTTGATGGGTGAAGGGTTCTCTGGAATGTAAGGAGCAGGAGTGTGGGACTTCTAAGTGCAGACCAGTAGCCTGAAACCCTGGGCTGTGTCTGTGGAGATGTAGCTGAGGTGCTAATATAATCATCATAGCAAAAATAAAGACATTCTAGAGAGAGGTTGTGTCCCTCCCTTGGCTATCAGTCTACTGAAGCAATGGTCCCCAAGAAACCAGAATTCCCCCAGATGTCTCATGGTGAAAAGGGAAAAGACTATCTTGGTGCCAGCCACAAGGGGAGTTTGTCCCCCAGGAGGAGACTTCACACAGTTCTGACAACTTGTCTACCGCACAGCAGGAGACAATGGATCCAGACAATTGGGGGTCTATGACGGGCAAGACCACACCCGACAGGACTCCTTGGTTATACCCCTTGTCCTCCATGTGAACTGAATCTCATGCCGGGACCCTCAGAAGATGGACTTGAGGTCACTAGACCCCTTTCTCTGCTCCTCTTTTCAATGTGGCCACACCAAATAATTCCCTCTTCTCTGCCCCTCTGTTCCTCTTCCCTCTGATTACCCTGTTGATTCTGATGGCTGAGCCTAGCTCCCTAATGCTGCCAGGGCCCCTGTTCCCACCCAAACAACTCCTGTAACACTAACGTACCACCAGAGCCCAGGACCATCTCACATGTCAGACGTGAGGGGCAGAGCACTCTAAAGAAAGTAACTCGGCAAGCCATGGGACATACTTCTGTGTGACCATGGGAAAACCAAGGCTGGGCCCCAAAGAGGAGTCCATAGGGAAAGCCAAACCCAGAAAGGCAGAGGGACAAAGGGATTCTTGCCACCCAAGGTTTAGGTAAGAAGGGCTTTCCACACAGGATGAAGGCTTGTGTTTTCCTTTCTTATCACTCGCGGTTTTGATGCTGTCTGTCCTTCCTTGAAGGCCCTCGAGATCTCAGTGACCATTCCTCTCCACAGCACATGGAAAATGGTGGGTAAGAATAGTCACCCTGCCATTTCATCCCTGAGGGACCCAACATGTTCAGGGCTCTCCTCTGAGGTCCTCTAGCCGTTGAGGGTAAGTCTCGGTGGGAGCATCCTGAGGAAAGCCAATGCTTCCTCTCAGAGGCTTCTGGGGAGAGGGGAATACAGTTCTGTGATCTTTGGAATGAAGTACAGAGGCACCATCATTGGGTACATAGACATTCCTCTGCATGGTAGGCCCAACAGACAGGGCCTGACTTCAGCTTTCAGAGTGGCTTATTACAAACACTCAAAGGTTTCCAAGAGTCTCCACCTGACCCCAGGTGAGTCACTATTGCTCAGAGAAGGGGAAAGACCTGTCCAAGCCCAGCAGCTTTCTAGAATTCTGTTCTCTGCCCACTGACCCCCAAACACACATAACCCTTGGTAACCACTGGTTCTGTTACCACCTCCCTGGCTTTGTCCTTTCCAGAATGTCATATCACATTGCCTTTTACGATTGAATCCATTCATAAGTAATGCAGTTCAAAGTTTTCTTCTGTCCTTTCATGCCTTCACAGTTCATTTAACACTGAATAATATTCCTCTGTCTGTAGGTAGCAAGGTACAGTCATTCATCTTCCAGAGGAAACCCTGGTTGCTTCTAAGGTTTTAGCGATTAGCAACGGAGGTGCCACTTGTCACTTCCCACGAGGCTCTCAGCGCAGTCACAAGGCCACAAGAAAACGCCCCGCAGGACACTTTGAAGGTTGGTAGGCACTATTCAGAGCAAGTGCTGCCAGCAACATTAGGACATCTGCAGGTGTCTTCTGAAGTCAGCTGTGCAGAACAGTCTTTTGTCACCTTGACACAGGCTAGAGTCATCTGAGAGGAGGGACTCCTAAATTGAGAAATTGTCTTTTTTTATTTTCGAGGCAGGGTTTCACTGTAGCTCTGGTGCCTGTCCTGGAACTAGCTCTTGTAGACCAGGCTGGCCTCAAACTCACTGAGATCCACCTGCCCCTGCCTCCCAAGTGCTTGGATTAAGATGCCTCCATAAGATTAGGCTGTAGGCAAGCCTGTAAGGTATTTTCTTAATTAGTGATTAATTGGGGAGGGTTCAGGCCCTTGTGGGTGGTACATCCCTGGGCTGGTGGTCTGAGTTCTATAGGAAAGCAGGTGTAACAAGCCAGTAAGCAGCACCTTCACGGCCTCTGCATCAGCTTCTCCCTCCGGGATGGAGTTCCTGTCCTGACTTCCTTCAGTGATGAACAGCCATGTGGAAGTGTAAACCAAATAAACCCTTTCCTCCGCAGCTTGCTTTTGGTCGCTCTAAGACAGTGACTTAAGGGCTTTTCCTGGTGATACCAGATGCGACCCTAGATGAGTGCAGAACAGAGCTCTGGACTGCAAAGGCAACAGATGAGCAAACAGCATCACCCGCCAACAGAGAGCCGTGGCCAAAAGAAACGGTTGAACTTGCCAGATCTCCACAAAGCCTGAATTCAGAAGCGCTAGGGCTCAGAGATGACCTGGCCCATAACCCTCACTTGAAAGAGGAGGGACCAGAGTATGTGAAGAACGGTTCATTCCAGAGACAGATGGATATGACGAACGGGTACCAACCCTGGTACTGGCCCTCACATGCTTCACTTTAAGCTAACTTTTATGGAAAATGAGAAGAAACCAGAGTACACTATTTTTACTGTGATAAAATGTACTTCAGATTTACCATTTGACCCATTTTTCTTTTAATTTAATACTAGTGGACGAGCTCGAGGCCTCCCAGATAATAGGCAAGCATTCTACCACTGGGCTTTGTCCTCAGCCAGGCACTGCTTTGTATCTTGAGACAAAGTCTTAACTCAGTGTTGCCCATGGGGCCTTGAGCTCCCGAGCAGCTGGAAGAACTGTGCGCCTCTAGGCCCAGGCTGTACCACTGTTAAGGGCCTTCAGACTCACACTTCACACAGCCACCACCATTCCCCGGCAGAGCGTCACCTCTCTAAGCTGGAAACAGCTGTGTGCTAAACAACACCTCTGCCCCTCCCCGGATCTGGGAGCCTCCGGTGCAGGCTGTACTGCCACATGCCCCCTTGTTAAAGTACTTACATAGTGGTGGGGATGGAACCCGGGGCCTTGTGCCTGTTAGATCAGTACTCGCTGGCTGAGCTACATCCTGGTACTCAAACTTTCTGAGCCTCAGTTTCCTTCTCTGTAAAGTGAAGATCACCCCTGCTGCCTCAGGAGAGACAATTTGTCCCTTTAAACTGAAAGCCAAAAGGCAGAAGCCTGTTTCAGAATCAGAAATCATTCCTTGCTTGCTTGCTTCTCTGAACCCCAAACCAGGGCTCTGTTTGCCTGGCACACAGTTGCCACCATTCTCCCAGTTTGGTAAGCTCCAGATGTCCATGTGGAGACACCATGTGCTCCTTCTCTAGGTTTTGCAGAAGCCACAGAAAAGCCATGTTCTGTTCCCCCCGACCCAACCTCCACCCGCAGGGCCCTCCACATGGGCCTCCACCTCCCTGTGTGACCTATGGCTCGCTCCTAACTCCACAGCCCCCACTGGCTGCACAGGGTCGCTGGAACTCTCTGCACCCTGGTCCAGCAGTGTCTCACTGATAGTCCCACAGACAGGCTGCTCACGGGTTGAGACAGCTTCTCTAACCACATCCGCTCCACCCTGCTCATCCTTCCTTGCCCCTCTGGCCACAGCTGCCCTGCTCTGAGGGTCAGGCACACATCCCCACTGAGCTAGCCCAGCTAGCTTGCTGGATCCCTCAGAATTCCACATATATCAGCCTCTTTGGCATCCTGACTCTATTCATTCCAACACCCCACCCCCACTGCACCCAGTCTGGTGCAGACAGACACTCCCTGAATACCTGCTCCTTGAGTTTGACAGTGACATCTGGTCTATGGAGGCAGCTTCTGGAAAAGGGTGTGACCTGCCCTGGAGTGACCTTCTACTTACAACTCAGGCTCACTCCATCCATGATGGAGGAAGGTCATTGGTTAATTAATAAAGAAACTGATTGGCCTGATAG
Source organism: Microtus pennsylvanicus (assembly GCF_037038515.1). NCBI lineage: Eukaryota > Metazoa > Chordata > Mammalia > Rodentia > Cricetidae > Microtus > Microtus pennsylvanicus. Next base: position 110,476,194 of record NC_134588.1, on the reverse strand, counting down.
GTTAGAACATAGGTGGGTGGAGTAAACAGAACAGAAGGCAGCTCCTTCAACACACATGCATACCACATGCACACCTCACATACACAAGAACATATATACATACCCACACATATCACATGCACTTCTCCCCCCATAAAAACTTACATACATACCCACACATAACACACATACACAAACAAGACCATACATACATACACACATATACACACACATAAGAACATACATACATACCCACACATAGCACACATACACACACAAGACCATATATACATAGCCACACATAGCACACATATACATACATACATACACACACACAATAAGAAAAATGGAAAAAAATTAAGACTTGTATTAACTTGGGTACAATTATACACTATCAGTACAGTAACACAAAGTAGGGATTCGGTCAAATCCTGGCTTTCTGCTGGCTCTCTGTGGGGTCCCCGCACATGGTTTAATCACTATGCGAGTTCATGAAATGATTGTTCCCTCCTCTCATGTGGGTGGTTGCGATAATAAACCATGATTACGGTTATAAAGCATTTTTTTACATTTCAAAGCACTATACAAATACAAGCTCATTAAAATTATAATTATGGTGACTATTACAGAAAAGGTTTATGGCTCAGTGAGACACTGTATATATAATGTGTACGACTACATAAATTATGTCTGCATTTTAGCTAAAGACTGGAAGGAAATTGGGAGAAAAGAAAAATTTCATTGTGTTAGGGCAGGGGTCAGCGAGTATTGTCTGCGGAGAGCCAGATACTGTCTTCAGCCTTTGTGGTGTACAAGCTTCATGGCATCTGCACTCAGCCCTTAGCGCCCCGGAGCAAGTGCAGACAGAGTATAACAAAGGGGTAGGCCTCCATCCTCATAGAGCTTCCTTCATAAACACCGAAATTTCGATTTTGTATAATTTTCTAATATCACAAAGTAGTGTTTTTTTGAGTTTATTAAACTCTTTAAAGTGTGTCAGTCTATTCTTAGCTCCTAGGCTATACAAAAACAAGTTCAGACCAGCTTTGGCCTACGGGCCACAGTTGGCTGACCCCTAAGCTAGTTATGCGATGCATAATTTCTTTAATACTATGGTGTGATTTGGGTATTTAGACAGAAAGAAAAAGATAGAATGAGTTCTCCTGAGACTGTTAGAGCCACTGAAAGGCAGCCAAGTACAGTCAGCTGGTCTGCATCACACACACACACACACACACACACACACACACACACACACACACATGCACACGCACGTGCGTGCACACACACACTGCCCCAAGGTCTAGCTGCTTTCCCTCCTTGCAGGCTACAACACTGGCTTCCTCTGTCAGCTTCAGCCCTTCAATCCTCCTGAGGTCTCAGCCGATGTGGGAGTCCCCTCTGTGTGCTGTGATTACCATTAATGAATAAAGAAACTGCTTTGGACCTATAGCAAGGCAGAACTTAGGTAGGCAGAGAAAGCTAGGCTGAATGCTGGGAGGAAGAAGGGCGGAGTCAGAGAAAAGTGATGAACAGCCACAGACACTAAGAACTTTAGCCTATAAGCCACTGTCATGTGGCGATACACAGATTAATAAAAATGGGTTAAATTAACATGTAAGAGATTCGCCAACAAAAAGCTAGAGCTAATGGGCCAAGCAGTGATTTAATTAATACAGTGATTATTTCCGGTCTAAGCTAGCCAGGCGGTCGGGAACCAACAAGCGGCTCTCTCTAGCTACATTCAGCCTTCATCTTTCTGCTTTCCTCAAGACCAAACCCTGAGCCCCCTTCTTCCAGGGAGTTTTCCCTCCCTGACCTCGACCTATAGGTCACCTGTAGATGATCCAACTCACATAAAAGGGTGAGAGCTTGTTTAACAGAGACCCTATCTATCAGATCCCATGATAGCTTCTTTCTCCCAAGACTGGGATGGAGATTGAATGAGACACAGTAATTGAAAAAGATAAGCAAGGAACCAGAGGGAGGGTTGTTCAGATGCTGGGGTCGGGGATAGGGACTCTCTAAAGGAGGGATGTTCAGATGCTGGGGTCGGGGATAGGGACTCTCTAAAGGAGGGGTGTTTAGATGCTGGGGTGGGGAGTAGGTCCCCCTACGGGTCTGACATGTAGGCACTCTGCAGATCTTCCACAGGTAGCCCATGACAGGATTTATCTGGTCATTATTCTGGAATGTTCCAAGCTACTGCAAAGATAATTTTGTTATGTACATAAACCACTTACTATAGTGACAGACCTTAGTGCCATTATGAGATATCATTCTACAGAGACACTGAGAACCAGTGGGCCGGCTGGTACAGCAGGATTTTAAACAAGAACGGCAGAATAGCAACCCAGCCATGCGGAACCTGCTCTAATGAACTACAGCACGCTTCTGAAACCGTGGTCCAGTGAAGAGAGGCACAGAGACACAAGACAAAAGCAGATGTATACACAGGAGTCCCTGTCCCCCTGCACGTGTGATCAAGAGCCCTCGTAGGTCCTCCAGAGTGCCACCTACACCAAAGCCCAACTACTCTGTGCCTCTCACCTAGACGAACGACTTCATGACCAACACCCTGCTAAGTTATATACACAAATTATGTTGTCATGACCACTACTATACAGTATAGGAACCTTTGTCCTTTAGAAAATAGACATCAGAACAACTGGCAAACATCTGAAAGACCCACGCACGGGTGACTCCGTGTGCTAGAGGCTGGGCCCTGGGTTCAACGTTAAATCAAAGGACCTCCACTTTGACCGTACTTACCCTCCAGTGGGAGAAGCAGAAAGCAATCAATCACACATAAACTTACACACACACACACACACACACACACACACACACACACATACACACACACATGCATGAACAGACACAGAGGCAAACACACTCACATACACACACACAGAGAGAGCTTAACAAGATCTTACCTGAATGTGTGAAGTGCCACACAACACATAAAGGGTTAAACTAAGTGGAGTGATTCCTAATGATGGAGAGGAAGGAGGCTTTCTAGAAAGTCCCAGCTGACATGTGCAGCAAGATTATCTACAGGGTGAAATGGCCCTGAGGTTCTGACGTCAGGCCTGTAGTTACCCTGTTCTCAGAGGCCTTGAAAGGTTCCTCTCTACCCAGGGCTGCAGAGGGAATGGAGATGGGGCAAGAAAACCAGGGCACTTCTAAGAAAACAAAATGTGAGGAGACCCAGGCAAGGCTGCCAAAGTGAGAGAGATACGCTAACGCACAACAAAGAACACGTTCTGGGGACTCAAAAGCACTTGAACCCACAACATGTGTAACTACCAGAACAGGGCAGGGCTGCCGGGGCGGGTTCCTCCATAGCCGAGCTAGCGGAAGCTATCAATCTACCCACAGCTTGTGGGACTGTGTTTGGGAAACTGCCTTGCAGAAACATTTCTTTCTTGTTTCCCTGGTCATGGCTCTGGGGTTAACAAGATAAGCTTTCCTTCGGAATGGAAAAACAGTATCTGCCACAGGATAAAATCCAAGGGATTAATCTTCTATAATATTGTCATTTTATTATAATACCAACTCCTCACTGAAACAACCAACTACGAATCATGAATAAAAAGAAATATGTTACTCGTGGCAAAGAGCCGAGCTCCAGCCCTCACTACAAAGAGCACAGCTCCCAGACTGAACTCCTCTGTAACGTCTTCAGTAACAACAGCCGGGCTAGAACATTCCCCCCTCGTCATACTGCCGAAGCCCTTTCCTAGGTTTAAGCACCTGCCCCCACTCCCTCTAATGTTTTTTGGGCTGCCATCTCTATCCAGCTGGCCCCTCTCTGTCACTTGCTTAGGATCCACAGCTTTGAGCGCCAGTTCCAAGCATGTTCCCAAGGGGATGAGACCCTGGGCCCTGAGGACCTGACTTCTCTTCTTTCTTTCCCGCCGCTTTACTATGGTCTATATCATGTCTCAGGACCTGTGGCTTCACAGGGCTGTGTGAATTCTCAGATCTCCAACCACACATCTTCATTCCAGCATCCCAGGTCCCTGACACTCATCGATACACGCTGCATCTTCCCTCTCTCCCAACACGGATGACGTGAGTGCTATCCTCAGAGCCCTGTCTCCCTGTCAATACAAGCAGCCAGTATTCATGAAGTCCTCACTAAGTGCCAGTCCTGACTCTGGTGTTAGAAACAGTCAACCTCAAAACTGGCCAGCTTGTTTTCTTTCCCATAACTCCAAGCTTTTCTCTTTGTTTCAAATAAAGGGTAGATATGAAGGTACTATTCAACGTCACAAAGCTTGGTATAGACCCTGTGTAAACACACAGGGTGCACTGTGAGGCACAGCGGAGCCTGTATCAAACTCCTAATCTGAAACAAAGCCTTAAAGGGGGCGTAATTCACAGGACACAATGCAACAATCCTATACGGAGAAAGGCAGAGAACACAAGATTTATCCTAAACCCTGCATTAGCCAAACTCAAAACCCAGAACTGTGAAATGTTTCCAAGTCATCGCTCCCTCTTACAGTGGCCAAGCTGTAGCTTTAGAATGAGTCTCTCCAGGTAGGAATTAAGAAGTTGTCTGTACCAGGAATGTCCCTTGTTGTCACATGATACAGTCCGCTAACTATATCATCTCATGTTCACATAAGCAACATTACTTTAAATATGCATGCGCTATCATAACACAGAGTGTGCCCCACAGTCTAAGGACCAGAAAGCTGGCAACCCTCACTCATCTACCTGTGGGTTCTCTCCCAGCATCCCCAGAGTCAGCTACAATGAGAAATCTTAGATACTGGCTGGGCGGTGGTGGCGCACACCTTTAATCCCAGCACTTGGGAGGCAGAAGCAAGAGGATTACTGTGAGTCTGAGGCCAGCCTGGTCTACAAAGCAAGTTCTAGGACAGCCAGAGCTGTTACACAGAGAAACCCTGTTTCAAAAGAAAAGAAAGAAAAGAGGAAGGAAGGGAGGGAGGGAAGGAGAGAGGGAGAGGGAGAGGGAGAGGGAGAGGGAGAGGGAGAGGGAGAGGGAGAGGAGAGAGAGAGAGAGAGAGAGAGAGAGAGAGAGAGAGAGAGAGAGAGAGAGAGAGAGAAACCTTAGATGCCTAATTGTTTTACAGTGAGGTACAGCGATTGCACGTATGCCTGAAACCCACCATCTGTGGAGCTTCCGTCACCCCTTCCCAACCTCCCACCCCGCACAGCCCGCTCTCACCACCCCTTTCTTGGGTGAAATCTCAAGCTGCTTTCTGCCACTGTGGGTCACGAGAGTTCACATTTTCTAAAATTTTATATTAATGGAAACATGCTCCATCTGGCTTTTACTCAGCAAAAGTATTTCCATTTCTGTCGTGCTGTTAAAGGCACCCAGAGTTCACCCTGTGCGTTGCTGAAGAGAGAGGAAACCTGCTATAGAAACGAACCACAACTCGCCAACCTGTTACCCACAGAGTTGGGACCACGCTGTTGCAAATCTCCGACAAATCTCTCTGAGGCTGCGCGGACTTCAACAACCACAGTCTTCTCTCTGGCAGATGGAATCAAACGGCTGCATAACAGGTCTGCTTAGCTTTTCCAGAAACTTCCAAACTGACTCCAAAATGACTCTTACATCAGACCTTCCCGCAACTGAGTTGAGAGCCCACATCCCAGCAGTCTTCTCTACACGGGCATCAGCCATCACATGCAGCCGCTCTAGCTGGTCCTCACATGCGGCTCAGTCCAGTATTCTGCATGGCTTAGAAAGCTCCATCTTTCCCTCGATTCTGGAACACGCGGAGTGCTGGAGCGAGGGCCTGCTACTGTCCCGTCTTCTGTAGCTGCTGTGTGGTTTCAGGTCTGGGTGTAGTTGACTGGAATGTTCCTCATGGTGTGTCCCATTGCTCTCCTTCTCTACAATCTGCCATGTGCTTTCTGACACCCATTTATACTAAACACAACCACAGCAGTTTGCTGTAGTTCAAGCTTCCCCACAACCCCGAGACCAAATATATTTTGTTGCTTTTAGGTTCGTTTGGTGACGGATCTCATTTTCAGGCTGAACTGGAACTCACAAGGCCCCTGCTTCAGTGTCCTGAGTATTCGGATCGCATAAGTGGGACACCATCCAGCTAAAGCAGAATATTTTTGAGTATTCCCAGAATTATGAGGATTTTGCACTAGCTGACAGGAAGTTGCTCCAGCCTTTGAACACTCCTAGTACCTCTCCCTCCAGCCCTTTGGCCATTCTGGCCTCGGGCACCTTCTTCTCCATGCTCCATCAAGTCTACCGAATGCCCAGACTTTCTCTATGTGGCTCTTGTCTTCCTGAGGCTCCACATCATCTCACCACACAGACACAGACTCTCTAGGAGGCTCTGGACTGCAGCACCTCCGTCACTCAGAGGTCAGGGCCTCTGCTGTCTGACATCACCAATCTTTCTCTCTCTCTCTGTCTCTTTCTCTGTCTGTCTCTCTCTGTCTTTCTCTCTCTCTCTCTCTCTCTCTCTCTCTCTCTCTCTCTCTCTCTCTCTCTCTCTCTCGTTGCTCATTCTTGAGTCTTAAATATCGTAATAAGCATAGCTTGAACATTTTCCTAGCTCCGGACTTGGCTTGACGAGACATGAGTTTTTACTTAGCTGTGTTGCTGAGGTAACCAGCCTGTTGGTTCTCTCTATGGTGACAGCCCACTGTGTGGTTACTCCGGGCTGATGGAGACAGCTGGAGACTCATTGTGTTTGGCTTATTAGTGGTCTTAGTTGCCTGCCTTCCTATTACTTCTCAGGCCTCCTTTATAATGCCCTCTTGATACTTGTCCTCGATATGTATACATTCGCAAGGACATTTTCCCAGCTGGTAAGCTGCCTGCTCATTTTCCTCGTGCTGTCTTTTCAGAATGGAAGTTGTTATTTTAATTTTGAATTTTAATGTGGTCAAATCAAACTCTGTGGCTTTTTCCTGTAGAACTGCCTTAGGAGACACCATGTATCTGAAAGATGTGGTGGTTTAACATCCTCTAAATTTTAAAGTTTTGACCTTCATGCTTGTCAAGAATTTATCTGGCATTTTTACTTTTGTGTATGTATCATTTAGTGTGTGAGCAGCGCCCACACCAGAAAGGCTCGCTCAGAGAGCCTTCTTGTCCCCATAGACTGCCATGCCATCTTTCCCTTTTTCTTGTGTCAGGTTTTTGAATCAGAATCTCAGGTAGTCCAGGCTGGCCTCAAACTCTCTGCATATGCAAGGACAACCAGAAGTTCCTGATCCTCCACCTCCACCTCCCAGGTGCACTCCCACACCACGCTGGTGCTGGGGGTATAAGCTGGCTGGCAGAACATAAAGTCCTAGGTTCAGTTCACAGCATAGCTTCCTTCATTGTCTCTGATTGCATTTGTGTGTGTGTATGTGTATCTGTCTGTGTGTGTCTGTCTTTCTGTGTGTGTATTTGCATGCGTGTAATGTGTGTGTCTGTCTGTGTATGTGTGTGTGTATTTGCATGTGTGTATTGTGTGTGTATGTCTGTCTATATATGTGTGTGTGTTCATCTGTCTCTGTGTCTGTCTCATTGTGTTTGTGTCTGCCTGTGTATGTGTGTGCATGCTCATCTGTCTTTTCGTGTGTATGTGTCTGTATCTGTCTGTGTGTCTATGTGTTTTGTGTATATGTGTGTGTATATGTGCATGTGTGTATTGTTTGTGTCTGTCTCTGTGTCTCTCTGTGTGTGTCTGTGTCAGTCTCTCTGTGTATGTGTGTGTGCATGTGTGTTCATCTGATTGTGTGTGTATCTCTGTGTGTGTCTGTCTCTCTGTGTATGCATGTGTGCACATGTATGTGTGTCTGTTTGTCTGTGTCTGTATGTGTGTCTGTCTCTCTGTGTTTCTACCTCTCTGTGTATGTGTGCATGTATGTGTATGTATCTGTCTGGGTGTCTGGGTGTCTGTAACTGTGTCTGTGTGTGTGTCTGTCTGCGTGTCTGTGTGTGTGTCTGCGTGCCTGTGTGTCTGTAACTGTGTCTGTGTGTGTGTCTGTCTGCGTGTCTGTGTATGTGTCTGTCTGCGTGCCTGTGTGTCTGTAACTGTGTCTGTGTGTGTGTCTGTCTGCGTGTCTGTGTGTGTGTCTGTCTGTGTGCCTGTGTGTCTGTAACTGTGTCTGTGTATGTGTCTGTCTGTGTGTCTGTGTATGTGTCTGTCTGCGTGTCTGTGTGTCTGTGTGTGTGTGTTTCCCGTCAGCCCATCCAGGTTTCTATCCTACATCAACAGTCCAGTACCCCCAAACCGTAACTTCTGGAGGAAACCTCCCCCATGCCGTTCGTCTTTTGTCTCATCCTTCCCAGCAGTGCTCAGTGTGTTCGTTTATTTCCTTGCACCGTGCCAGTCAGGACTTCTAGTAAAAGCCCAACATTCAGCTGGGATGGGAAACATTACTGTCATCTTCTTGATTCACTCTGTAATGTTTCTAAAGCCCCTCATTCAGACAATGTCTTCAGAGCTTTAGAGTAGATAATGTTCTTCTTCAGATTAAAGGCTCCTTCCATCCCAATTGGCTAAGATTTTTTGATTAAGGAAGAATACGCACTTTTAATAAAATGGCTTTCCTGAATTTTAAGATAATCATGTGGATTGCCTACTTTCCTTTTTACTGTAATAAATTCGATTTCTACATTTTCTAATATTTAAACACCATGCCTTTTGAGACAAACCCAGATAAGTACTGATCCCTGACTTCTTCACTACCGCCTTGTTTGGTTACGGATCTCATCAGTTTGTCTTTCTGCAACTAACCTGCATACTTTGGTGTTTTCAGTTAACTGGACTTAGAGCATGGATTTATACTATGCTTTCTTTTTGTGTTCTCTGAAAAGTTCTTATAGAACCACAGAGACAGTAGGCAGGGAGAACAAAGCCACCAATAGTATTGCCCCGCAGTGAATGCACAAAACCACCCAGGAACAAAACGCCCACTTGTGCAGTAGCGGCATGTCTGTTATGGGGTAATCAAATGCTTTCTGATTGGACCCAAGGCCTATCCCATGGGAGAAAACGCATGCTTGGTACTGGAAAACGTTCAGGAAGTCATAGGCCTTGCTAGGGGCCTAGGGACCCCCTAGTATTGTTCTGATAAATGGATGTGTCATCAAACTGCCTTCTAAATGCTTGTTTTATACTCTCAGACTGTTCCTGACAAAGAAGCTTCTCTTTACAGTGGGCATCATTTAACATAGAGACTCATGACTGGTTAAAGAGCTGAGAATAAGTCAACAGTGTCGGGAAATGCTATTTCCAGGGGTGTGACTTTTGTTTACGTTGCATTTGTTTAACTCTGTGAACTGTGCCTGTCTGAAACAGCTGGTCCTAATAAAAAGATGAACAGCCAATAGCAAGGCAGGAACAAGGATAGGAGGGGCTGGCAGAGAGGATAAATGGAAGGAGGAACAAGAGAACAAAGAGAGAACCAGAGAGAAGACATCAGGGGCCAGCCATCCAGCTACACAGCAAGATGAGGAAAGAAGTAAAGTAAGGTACACAGAATAGAGAAAGATAAAAGCCCAGACGCAAAAGGTAGCTGGGATAATTTAAGATAAGAAAAGCTGACAAGAAACAAGCCAAGCGAAGACCAGGCATTCCTAACTAAGAATAAGCCTCCGTGTACGATTTATTTGGAAGCTGGGCAGTTGCCCCCCCCCCAAAAAGCCAAAAGAGTAAAACATCACACAAGTACAGCCCTAACTAGGACATCTGTTTATATCACGCACTCACACACACTCACACACGTGTGTGCACACACAAACTCACACTCACACATGCATACACACTCACTCACATACATACACACATTCACACATGAATACACATACTCACACACATGAATACACATACTCACACACATGAATACACATACTCACACACACTCACACACATACACACATTCACACATGTATACACATATTCACACACATTCTCACACTCACACATGCATATACACCCTCACACATGTGCATGCACACACACTCACATATATACACACATTCACACATGCATACACATACACACATACACATACACACATACACACATATACTCACTCACACACACACATACTCACACACTCACATACATACACACATTCACACATGCATACACGTAAACACATATATACACACACTCATATATATTTTCTCCCTCTCTCTCCCTCTCTCTCTGTCACACACACACACACACACTCACATACATACACACATTCACACATGCATACACATACACACATGAATACACATACTCACACACACTCACACACATACACACATTCACACATGTATACACATATTCACACACATTCTCACACTCACACATGCATATACATACACCCTCACACATGTGCGTGCACACACACTCACATATATACACACATACACACATATACACATATACTCACTCACACACACACATGCATACACATACTCACACACTCACATACATAAACACATTCACACATGCATACACGTAAACACATATATACACACTCATATATATTTTCTCCCTCTCTCTCCCTCTCTGTCACACACACACACACACACACACACACACACACACACACACACATACACACACACGGCTTAGGAAATGTTGCAGAAGACAGAAAGAACATAAGAACTAGTAGATAAGGAGAAGCGTACAAACGCTGCCTTCCGGATATGGCATGTTCACTGCCCTCATGAACTTGCTCCAGCTATGGTCACCTGGACAAGATCAAGCCAACAAGGTTAGCAGGCAGTTCTAATTTGACTCCATGGTTACGAGGGGGGAAGAAGGAAAAGCATGGAGGTGGGAAGGGATGTATTGGTGGTGTCTGGGAGGAGCTGGGGTAGCTAGTACACTATATACATGCATGAAATCGCCAAAGAATAAATGGAAGGTTTTAAAAACACAAACTACAGTTATATATCACACAGATACATATTTAAAATACAGTAGATATATGGTCACATGGTTCTCATATTAGAAACACATGACTATGATTATAAATGACTTTGGGATCATTTGGATTTGGGTTTTCATCTCTTTATTGATCTATTTATTATTCCTCCTAGAAATTCCACGACTTCTCCCACATCTGCAAGCACACCACCATCAGCCCCTCCTTTCTCTCTTCTGGTCTAAGCATCTTCCTTGTTTTTCTTCTCCTGCTGTGTCTGTCCCTCTCTCTTCTCCTGGAATAAGTTCGCCAGGAGCTGATTCATCTGTGAGTTGAGGGTCAACATCACTAATCTTGCTCTTAGGTTGTTTAGTATTTCTTTCGATTCTGCTCCAATCCTTCCTGGCTTTGCTCTGCTCTTTACGGATGTGTGCAGTTTAATTACCTCGCTCTCCAGCTGAAGGCTTATCACATTATTTAAAGTCTTTATTCTCTGCTAAATAGAAGCATTTAAGATTTTGCAGTCACTGAAGTAATAGCTCAATTCCATGAGGCTTTATTTGCGGTATGTTCATTATGCCCAACGTCTCAGCTCTTTCTGGCTGCCATTATTTTTCTCCTCTGACCCACATGTTACAGCATCGTGCACTGGAGCCAGCTCTAGAGAGTGGTGGTTAAATTTTCAGAAATGTTTGGAGCTTATCCTTAAATATCATGATTGAAAATAAAGTTATATAAGCTCTAAACAGGCTTTGTCCGAATCGAAGGTACCAATTACCAAGGCACATTGCTTTCTATTGCTCTCCAGACTAGGGTCATCCGTGTCCAAGGTTGTTCCCATCTGTGTCCGGACGGCACTCAGCTTATATAACCCTGTTTGTATGCTTCCAGCTGACCTTCAGGGAAGTCTTGTGGGGGGAGTCTGGAGTCAGCTGAAAGAGAAGTAGCCATGCTTGGGAGTTAGAAAATTCTATAAATCAGGAGTTTCTTTTCTTCTCTTGGCAAGTCCATTCTTCTCTAGTATAGATTCTTTCATGGTTTGAAAGAGCTTTTAAAATGCCGAACACTTTTGACAGACTTCATGTGCATCCAACCCACCAACAAACACACAAGGAACCTTTTAGGGTCAGTGGAAGGTACTGAAACGACATTACAGCTCTTAAAACTTCACTTGACCTTGTGGGTGCACCAACACTGTTTGTGTTTTGGGGGTTCAAGCTTCCAATCCAACTTCAAAGCAGATTTTCCCCTTCTCTAATTATTTTTCCCCAAACACCACCCACAAGGTCTAAGAATAACTATGAGTTGTGTTTCATGGATTACAAAGAGCTTTCATACACAAGGCGCCCTTAATCCTTTCAAAGACCCATCCCTCAGAAAGCGGTGCTGGGAAGGGCTTCTGGTTCTGGGGTCTAGGGTCCCTCAGTTCACTATTAAGGCTTGTCAACTTGATGTCCCATTGTCCTGCTCCTCTGTGGTCTAGCCTGAGGAGTTTGCCCCCTTCTGTCAGTCTGGACTCTGGTGGGAGCCTCAGAGTCCTTGTGATGACCTGAGCTGCCCTCCCATTACCTTTCCCATGCCTTATTCATGCACTGGGGGAGAAGAAAAGATGAAGTCCTGCTTTTAACGAAGAAGCTGTCAAATTGGTAAGCCAGTTTGTTTTCTGATAAAGACAATTTCTTTTAAGAAGTGGGAAAATGAGAGACTGATTTTAAAATTCATTTCTCACTGTAGGAGAAAATTATCATTAGGGCGGTAATCATTTCAGTTACAGAACTCAGCGGGATCCAGCTTGCCTCACTGGCCGAGGTCTGCGTGTGCATGGCAGCAAAGAGTCACGGGGGTTCTCCAAGCAACAGGAGAATTTCCACGTGAATTCTTAAGACAAGCCTCCCCAAGTCTTCTCTGTAGCTCTGTGGCCCCCGTGAGTGGATACAGACATGAACCCTGTGGTCCCACATAAGTGGATACAGACTCGAGCCCTGTGGTCCCTGTGAGTGGATACAGACTCGAGCCCTGTGTCCCCACATAAGTGGATACAGACTCGAGCCCTGTGGTCCCACATAAGTAGATACAGACCTGTAGTCCTTGGTGAGTAGGATACTGATCAAGCCCTGTGGTCCCCCGTGAGTGGATACAGACACGAACTCTGTGGCCCCCGTGAGTGGATACAGACTCAAGCCCTGCTTTACCTTCCCTTTCCTCCTGTGCCAAGTGAGGCAAAGGCTAGCCCAGCTGCCTTGCAACTTCCACCTATATATCCCTCTGCCCTTTGACCTCAGGCACCCAGCATGCCCTCTGCCTGTGCTCAGCATCTCAAGGGCTCCCACTCTGTTCACACACACACACACACACACACACACACACACACTCACACCATCTTCTGAGCAGACCTGTGTAATTCTATCTACCCTTTAGCTGGCCTGCTCTGAAGACTTCTACATAGTTCATTGTGAACAGCTCGGTGGATAAGGGCTCCTGCTTGCTAAGTCCGAGGAGTTAAGATCCAGCCACACAACCCACCCATTGGAAAAAGAGAACTAACTCCCATTAAGTTGTTCTGACCTCCACATGCACACCCTGGCATACAGGCCGCCACACATTGACCACACACACACACACACACACACACACACACACACACACACACACATGAAATTTAAAAAAAAATCTTCACTGGTGGAGTAGGGGCATGAACATTTGGGACTACCCAACCACTTTCTGCTTGGATTTAAAACCCACTCCACAAGACAGAACTCAAACCTGGTACCATTAGCTGGGTTTCAAATCAAAGGTTGGCTAGGTCACAGACCCTGGGGTGGGGGGACCTAGTAGTTTTACTGTTCTGTTAAATGATCACAGTAATACCTTCCTCCCCCAGTTCTTATCTCTATAAGTTCTAACATCTCTCATCCCTTGCGAGACAAACTGCTTTTTGCAGATGGTGATTAACACAGGGTCACAACTGATCAACATGCAGAAAATAGCAGACTGTGGCATGCTCAGCTCTATATGGGAGGCGCGTGTGTGTATGTGTGTGTGCACGCGTGTGTATAATCCCTCCCTTCCTCCCCCCCCCCAAAAAAAAACCTCAGGGATAATTTTGGAAGAGGAGGCATTGTAAGATGTATGAAATCAAACATTATTTGCTGGACATGACAGGGCCATTGCACATAGGAACTCACAGCAGCTGTGACTGCATACATGAGACCTGCAACAGGATCAAGCCCTTCCATACTAGTGTGAATGGGGAGTTCTCATAAGACTTCACCCCTGCGGGGCGGGCGGGGGGGGAGTGCAGCCAACTAGGTTGCTGAGAGAGGGAGAATGAGTGTTCCCTGGGAACAAGGCCTCTGATAGGTTAGCCAGTCCCAAGAGGTCAACCCTAAACACATCTGATCAACACTAAAGGACCTTATCATGTAATATTTATAAATTTATATGCATATGCAACAGTTATAATTAAAGAGTAAGAGGACATGAATTGGAGGAGCATGTGTCTGTGGGGGGCTTGGAGGGAAGAGAGGGAGAAAAGATGTCAATATAATACTCACATATGAAATTTTTAAAAAATTAATCTCAGCATGACCAGAGGAAGGAGTCACAATGCCCCACCCCTAACTGAGGCACTCTTAGTCACTGACGGCTACTAGGAAGGAACAGTAAGTATCCTTCAGGAATGTAGCCCCTGAGAGGCCACATGTCCAGTGGATGTCCTACAGCCATACACACAGAGACATTCCTAAGTGGGCTTAGTGATGAGAGGATGAGAGAGAGAGAGAGAGAGAGAGAGAGAGAGAGAGAGAGAGAGAGAATCAAATACCAAGTTAAAGTAAAGTAGTAGGGGACATGGGGAAGAACTGGAGGGAAAACTTGGGATAGATTTGATCAAAACACATCATATCCATGCATGAAATTTTCAACAAAAGAAATTAAGTCCAACAATGGACAGACAGAACTTCAGTGAATTAAGTCTTCTGTACATCTATTCACCATACCCTCCCTTCTACCCCAACTTTAATGACTTTGAATTCATTGACCCATATTTCTTCCCCACTGAATCATATTTGTTTTATAATAACCAAATTCCATCAAGAATAATGGGATTTTTTAAATGGTGGAGAATTCAACTATAATTGTATTACCATTACAGGTAATTTCCTTCCAATGTAGGCCCATTGTGCATGCTTCTACAGAGTTTAATTACAGGAAGTATTTTAAAGCCTGCTTTCTTTAAATATGAAAACACTACATGAATTTTTCCTGGACACTAGTTTCTCGTAGTATCTTAAAATAGAAACATCACATTTTATCAAATGACACATTAATTATACAAATACCAGGTAACCGTTTACACATGTAAAGGTAATACGTGAGGTGCATTCCACAATATAGTTCTTCCTTTGAATTACTTCCTAGTGAATGTCTTAATGAGTGGAATAAGTCCAAGTGCTTATAGTAACGTATTTATCATATAGTGTGGCAGTGTGTTTATTTTCCCTAATGTTTGTTACAGCTTTCAAAACCCTGAGCTTGCAGCTGCACTAGGACCTCTCTGGAAAGGAGTTTGACATGGGGATAGTGTGAGCCTCAGTGGTCTCCCTCTCCCTTCCTGCAGTCCGAGGAGGAGAAAGGGCTGTGAGTCCCTCTCCCTGCTCTGGAATCTGAGGTGTGGGGTGTCCCACCACTGCCCACCACCCTGGCCCCGACTGTAGATGACTCGCAGCTGATTTTAATCAGAGTGAGGAAGTCGCCTTCTGTTCCTGAGAATTTTGTTTATCCTGAGTACTGGGTTTATTGAATGCTTTTTCTACACCCATTGAGATGGTTGTGTGAACTTTGTCCTTTATTAACGTGGTGGATCACATTAATTAATCTGGAGGGTATTAAATCTGCTACCCATTTCTTGGGTAAATCTTCTGGGTCACGGTGAATAACTCTTTGTACATGTTACAGATTTGGTTTGCTAATATCCTGTCACTGGAAAGTTTTGTGTCGTTGTTTGTAAGTGATATCAGTTTGTTTTATTTCCCCACGACAAAGAAAATATCTGAGAGCACTGCTAGCTCCCTGGCGGTCGGGACACGGGACACTAGCCTCTTCATCTGAACACTAGCTTCCTGGTCTGGATGCTCTGTAGAATGACCACTCCAAGGTATTGTAAAAGGGGAGGCTCTCATTGTAAATATGAGAGAGAACAGCCATTGTAAATATGAGAGAGAGAAAGAACAACCAGAGGCATCTGGAAGAGTCCAGAGCAAAGTGAAAAAGAAGCAGACTAAACATAGCCAGCAGACAGGATTCCACCCGGAGTTATCTGAAAGAGAGGGGAGAATAGTAGGGGGTAAAGAATAGAGAAAACATAGGGGAAAGCAGGAGGGAAGGAGAGAGAGAGAGAGAGGTGGCACAGTGAGCTGGAGGGTCTTTAGGGGAGAGGAAGAGGTGAGAAGAGCTAGAATGCTTGCACAGACTTTGAAACAGGTACTTGTGTAACAGGTACTTGTGATATACCAAGGGAACCTAGAGGCCAGCATGTGCTTTGATAAGCTGATAGGTGCCACAGGCAGCCATATGTCCCTTCTACCAGAGGTAAGGGAAATTACTCCTTTGACAGATGTTAAGTTCCCCAGGAACGCTGACTTTCATCCAACCACCAGAAAACTTTCCATAGTCTGGGTTGAGATCCTTTCTGGACATTCAGACCACCTTTTGGGGTTGGGGGATTGGAATTTCTTTTGTTCCAGACAGATGGAAGGATGCTACCTTCCTGGGCGGGATGCTACCTTGCTGGGGAGATGCTACCTTCCTAGGTGGGATGCCACCTTCCTGGGTGGGATGCTACCTACCTGAGCAGGATGCTACCTTCCTGAGCGGGATGCCACCTTCCTGGGCGAAATGCTACGTTCCTGGATGGGATGCTACCTTCCTAGGCAGGATGCTACCTTCCTGGGTGGGATGCTATCTTCCTGGGTGGGATGCTACCTACCTGAGCAGGATGCTACCTTCCTGGGTGGGATGCTATCTTCCTGGGTGGGATGCTGTCTTCCTGGGTGGGATGCTGTCTTCCTGGGTAGGATGCTACCTTCCTGGGTAGGATGTCACCTTCCTAGGCAGGATGCTACCTTCTTGGGTGGGATGTGCTCCTCCCTCCTTCCTTCTTTCATTTCAAAAAAAAGTTTATGGTATTTTTGTCACAGACATTAAGTCTACTTATCCTATACATCAACAAAACATTATTTTAATCATTGCTTTACTGATTTTATCTATTTTTTAAAAGTTAAAAAAATTATACACTGGCTACATAAAAAAACAACAAAAAAAAAACCCAGCAGCAGCATGAAGCTAGACACCGCCTTTCTTAATGATGGAGCAGGGGTAGCTGTCCCAAGTGAGTCAGGTCATTAACGCGGGAGACACTTCCTAAATATTACAGTCTCTTGGTTATCTAGCTATAAATACCACCTCTACCAGGCACGATACCATCTGAAACCAAGCACTGCTCAAAGTCCATCTGTCTTGTGCATCCAGAAACAGAACCAGGCAGGACTTGCTGGGAAAGTTCCCAGGGAGCTCTTCCTGAATTGTTCCCTTTCTCCAATCTGTCTCCATTTCCCATGGAGTTCTCAAAGAGGAGGCTGTTTAGAGATGGAGACAGGAGCTAAGCTTTAAGGTTTTGTGAAGAGTGTGGGAACACCAGAGTGTTGTAGTGTGTACATACATGTAGGAACACCAGAACATCAGTGTGTACACATACATATAGAAATACCAGGACACCAATGTGTACACATACATGTAGGAACACCAGGACACTGGTGTGCACACATACGTGTGGGAACACCAGTGTGCACACATATGTGTGGGCACCTATAAGGTAAGTCTGTGGTTGAGGTTGTAGACTGTGAGGTATAGTTTAAAATTCAAGCTGCTTTCAAGCAAAGGGTAGGCAAGAATTGAAAATCCATTCCCGGGAATCCATTGCAGACTAAACAGGCTGACCTCTCTCATTCTGTCTTCCTGTCTCATACAGCTTTCAACAGCGACAATGACGATGGGAATAAAATTAAATAACAGCTAATGAAAAGCTGTAGAAAGTAACAAACGCTTTATGATTGTAAGATATGCTGAGGACTACTTAAGGACTGAGATGAGTCTAAAATAAGCCTTCCATGGGCCCCTAAGATGGGTCCCTGGTGATGAGACATCACCAAGGAAACCCAGCTCCTTCCTAATGGGCAGGACTTCAGAAGGCATAACCCCAAGATAAAATGAATCATCAAAGTGATTAATTCTGAAAACAAAGTTGGAATTGGATTCTCTGAGGACATGAGAACAATAAACATTGTGTACAAACATTTCTATTAGCATCTGAGGCCCATTAAGAAAGCAGTGGTCAGGACCCAGGACCCAGAAGATGATCTGATGTTGGTCTAGATAACAGTCACATGGGTGGGGGAGAAGGCTCAGCAAGTAAGCTTTTGCCTGAGAGCCTGAGTTAAGAGTCCCAGAATCCGTGTAAAGGTGGAAAGAGAGGAGCAATTCCACAGAGTTGTTCTCTGACCTCCAAGTGAAGGCCACACATGACACCTGTGTACCCGCACTCACACACACACACACACACACACACACACACACACACACACACACACTGCTTTCAATTTACACTGCTTTTTCAAGAATTAAACTTTTAATGTTTTTATTAATTCTTAGAGAATTGCATAAAATGTATTTTGATACACTCAACTCCTTCCCCCAGCTGTAGTCTGAGGCTGCCTGTTCATTTCCTGGTTGCCCAGACCCGAAATAACCACACAGAAACTGTATTAATACAACACTGCTTGGCCTATTAGCTCACACTTCTTATTGGCTAGCTCTTATATCTTAAATTAACCCATTTCTATTAATCTGTGTATCACCACGTGGCTGTGGCCTACTGGTAAGGTTCCATCCGGTGTCTGTCTCCTGCGGCAGCTACATGGCTTCTCCCTGACTCCGCCTACTTTCTCCTTCTCTATCTGCTTGGAATTCCTGCCTTGCCCTATTCTGTGCTGCAATAGGCCCAAAGCAGCTTCTTTATTAACTACTGTTATTCACAGCATACAGAGGGGAATTCTACATTACCCAGTCCCTTCCCAAACAATCCTCCTTTCCCCACCACCCAGCTTTGTGTACTTTGGGGAAAAAAATATCAGGTCCAGTTTGTGCATGGGTTCACCCACTGGAGTGTAGTCAACATACCAGGGGCCACACCCTTAAAGAAAACTGATTCTGCCTCTCTCGGACAGCTTAGCTATGGGTGAAACTCTGTGTCCCTCCCCACTCCATGCTGAGACCTTTAGCATCTGCCTTGATATTGTGCAAGACTTATGCATGCTGTCACAACCATTTTTTTTTAATTTCTCCAGTTTCTCCTGTTTCTTATTCTGGTACAGAGCGGGCTGCCCTGTTCTGCACACGCAAGCTGCCCAGGCAACTGCTCAGCTCATCTGTACGTAATGTGGCTTTCCTGCTGATCCTCAGGGTCTGTACCTCCCCACCACATCCAATAAGCGTGATGGATTATATTCAATTTAGCTAATGTCGACCTATACCTAATTACAGGAGCATTTCAGATCAGGCTGGAGTTAGAATTGTCAAGGTGCCCTTATATAAACAGCCTTTTCTACAGATTTACATACCAAGGAAGGTGAATTCAATTGTAAATATGAGGATGTCACCGCACTAGGGGCTATGAAGTATGACTGAGTCACAGCACTAGGGGCTACGAAGTATGACTGAGTCACAGCACTAGGGGCCATGAAGTATGACTGAGTCACAGCACTAGGGGCCATGAGCCCTACCCACTGAGAGAGAGGGGACTGTGGATCTGTGGAGAGAAGGAAAATGAGAGAATATTTGGGCATTCCAGTAGCAGAATAAGGGGACTCACACTAACACATAAAAACCATGTTTCAGCACCACAAGGGGTATGGCCCTGGGCAAGGTACTCTCTGCTGACAGCAGGTTCCTCAACATTTGATGAGGAGGGGCAGGGATGAAATTTCAAAGGGATATAAAAAATTAAGTCTTAGAGCACCATAAAATGGAGCTTACTCAGGCCTCCACAGGGACATGGGCAGTCTGTACTTTGCTCTTCCAAGGTGGGCTGTGAGGAGACGTGCCAGAGAGAGCGAGAGTCTGCAGCAGCCCTCGCTCTGACCTCTCCTGAGTGAGATACACAATTAACTTCCTGAACTATGCTGGGTCTAGGGCAAACGCAGGTTGTTCCTGCTGCCCATCCTGGTCTCATTCCTGTTGTGACAAACCACACTGACAAAAGCAACTGAGAGGAGAAGGGGTTCATTTTCTTACAATTCCAGGCTGTAGGCCTTTACCAAATGGACGTCAAGGCTGGGACTTAACCACATCCACAGTCCAGAGCAGAGAGAGAATTAATGCCTGGCCACTTGCTTGTTCGCTGCTCCCAGCCCGCCTCCCCTTCTCTTATACTGTCTGGGACCCTCACCCTGCCTAGGCAACGGTGCCACTCACAGTGGGCTGTGGGCTGTGTCTTCCCACATCAATTAACCATCAGAACAATCCCCCAGAGAAGGCCCACAGGCCAATGTGATGCAAATAATTTCTCATTAAGACTGTCTTCCCAGGCATTTGTGTCAGGTTGACAGTTAAAACTTATGTAAAATGGGGTTAGGTTTCTTCCATTGAGTTGTAAAAAATAACATAAATCAGATGGTAGGAATAGGTCACTAAGCCCAGAACACGTCTGGCTCCATCATCTAGATGCCTAATAAACGGGGCCCGTTGAAAGTGGTGTGAGTCTTCCTACCCTTGCTACCAAGCAGAGGAAGTAGGAGAGCAACACACCAAGTGAGGACTTGAGAACGTTCTGGTGCTGCATGGTCTGCCCCTTGCTTGGGAGACACGAGTTGACTCAAAACTGAAAGGGTGCTGTAGCTCACAGACATGAGCGAGAAGAGGCAGTGTAGCCAACAGGTCAACTGAAAGACATTCCAAGACGAGGCATAGGCGATTAAGGATTCCATCATCCATCCAAAGGGGCAAGTGTCCAAGTGACCTGAGGTGACACCAGATGCTGGTCCACTCTCAGGAGGCAGAAGGATGACGGAGGAGCCACGTGAGGAGACTGTTGAAGATGTCAGCCTCAGGACTTGGACTTGGCAGATGGAGCGTAGCCCGAGAATACAGATTCTCAGCGAGCAATCTGGGTGTTTGGGATGCATGGCCAGTGCTACCCACCAGAAGTAAGTCCTTCAAAACACAAACAGCAGAACTGCCACAGACTCAGCAACTCCACACAGGAACACTGCCCTGGAAGGAAGTGAGGCCTCCACGAAGAGACGCCCTGTGCACTCAGCTCACTCGCAATGCCCAGTTAGTAAATCAACTCAGGTGCCCACCAATAAAGGAGTAGGTAGCAGACAACCTTTTTTTTTTAAAGACAGGGTTTCTCTGTAGCTTTGGAGCCTGTCCTGGAACTCACTCTGTAGACCAGGCTGGCCTCAAACTCACAGAGATCCGCCTGACTCTGCCTTCTGCGTGCTGGGATTAAAAGCATGCACCACCACCAACTAGCGAGTTAGTATACAACCTCTTAAAGCGGGGAGTTTTGTCATTGCAAAGTAAATGAACTTGAATAATGTTAGCGAGAGAAACAAGCAGGGCACAGAAGGACGAACAATGAAAGATGTCTACGTGCAATTATAAAACATAAACTCAGAAGCAGAGAGAATTACAAGAGCTCTGGGTGGGAGGGCATCGGAGGCGCTGGCCAACGGCTGTGACGTTTCAGTTAGGGATGTGTACAAAGTTTTAGAGAACCGTTGGACAGCATGGT